>NW_006799996.1:2310851-2384508 GCF_000485575.1 Poecilia formosa
CACTCGGTTACACTGGCCCCTCCCGTGCCTCTCTCTCTTCCTCTCTGCTGGAATGGGTATTGTGTTCATGATCGATGTGCCTCATTCCAGTGACGTGGTATCCTGGCTTACTCTCATTAAAAATGGATAGGTGTAGAAGGAGGGGTCACTGGTGTGTGTGCGCGCTTGTGTGTTTATACATGTTTTAAAGGAGGTGTAGATGACAGGAAGTCCCAGAGGTGTTAGCTGTTTGCCATGCACAGCTCAAGGTTTTGAAGGTTAGAGGGATTGGTGTTGGTGCAGCTAGATGTGGAGGTGTTCCTGAGGTCAGAGCCTTGGCTGTTGCCTTGACGACAGCGTGCAAAGTAGTTTCCTCTCCATTACTGGTGACTGGGATTTTTTTCTCTTCCTATTGCTTTCTCTTTCACTCTGGCTGCTTTGGCACATCTGGCTGCACACACCAGGTCCCATCAGAACCGCGTGCAATGGGCCGTTTCCACTCTGCTCTGTCCTCCTTTATAACTTTTTTCCTTCTTCTCTTCATGCTTAGCCCTCGTGCCCCCATCCATCACAGAGTTACAGTGAGCATGGCTTGGTCTCAGGGCAGCGGGGCACAGGGGCAGGAATTGAGCCACCATTCATTCTCAGGCTCACAGACAAGGGAACAGATGAAAGTCTTCCTTACTTCTCTGTAGTGTGCATACGTTGTCAGACTCTGTTTGTTGCCACTGCGAGAAATTTCGATCTTCCTTTGTGATTTTCTTTTTTCTCCAAGAACCGTTTTAAAAGAAAGGCACACAGGATTTTTTTTTCTATCTAGGAACATATGTCCCCAGGGATTTTATCTTTTTTTTTTTTTTTCCATTCTGTTTTAGAATGGAAAAAAAAAACGCGTTATTGTTGAATGGCTTGATTTTCTCAATAGACAGGAGTTAATTCATGTGGTACATCTAAAACACTGTAGGCTAAGTTCTGCATTCATCATGGTGAACAATAATGCACTTATACCTGGATTTCTATAATTCCTTACCTCCATATTTGTGTCCTGTCAAATATGGCGTCCTGTCTAGGTGTGTAATGTAAACTAAAAAAGAAGGAAGTCCAGTCCCGGTCTCCAAATCAAAGGCAGGAAAACATTTGTCTGCCAAGCAAAGTGGATAATTTACTCACAATAAGTGAAAGTGCTGGCATAAACACCAGGAGCGATTTCAGTGTGAACCAAGACCAAAATAAACAAAAACTGCTATTTTATCAAAAAAGGTTATACAGACACCTGAGCAGAAAAAAAAGGTTCCTCAATATTACATGTCTTACTTTTCATTTCTGATCTGTTTTTTTTTTTTTTTTTGTTAAATTTTGACCTGCATAAAACAGTTTTAGCCAATTCTGATTTTATTTTTAGAACCATATTATACAACAACAGAACTGAATAATATTTTGGTCAAGCGAGTTACCATTAACTCGGAGAGACAGGTTGCATCTTTTAAGCAATCTGTAGTATCTTATATCAGCATTTAGCACTGCTAGCATTACAAAAACACTCTTTGTCTTTTCCTTAGAGAATGACTATCTTTACCTCTGAGATTTACAAAAAGCTGAACAAATTTCCAAATCCAACAGGCTCTGTAATGGAATAAAACAGAACACCAATGCGGTATCCCATTCAGCCTGCCTGTTGTCTGCTGAAAGTTTCTGTATAGCTGAAAGGGATTAAAGTTCATTTAGACTATTTAGACAGTTACAAGTCACTATCAGTTGTAAAAGTTTCCATTTCACAATTCCTAACCATTGATTGTCTCACTGATAAAAGAGGACCTCGTGAAAAACACCTACTGCTTTACTTAATCTCAGTTAATAAGAACTCTGGACTGTATTTTTGCATGAAACTGTAATTTAAAGCCAAGCATTAATGTGGCTATGTACTTTAGCTAAAGAATATTCATTCCTTGGCTACTTGTCAGCTATAATAATGAGATCTGAAGGCTATTCAGACTAACGCTGAAAGAGAGGAAGCTGTTTTAACCCTCAGCTGTCACTCTGTCACCCTGATCGCTCCTGTATGCGACTCCACTGTAGCCTCTGTGGTTGAATAACCCCCTGCGAGGTCAACTCCAGCTGGAATTCTATTAGCATTCATTTAAAAGTAGAGCACAGGGCTTCTCTCTGACAGTGCTAAACTTACAATGTTGTCATCTTTACCATATCTTCCAAAAGTATTTGTACCCCTTAAGCCTTCTTCACTTTTTTTTTTTTTTAGTTTTAGCCATAAACCTCAGTGTTTTATTGGAATATTGTGTGATAGATAGAACAGGGCTTTTCAAATTAAGGGCATGCTTCCCCAGGGGGGACCAGAGTTCTTCAAAGAGGGGGGAGTGCATTGCATTAGGAAAATAAATAAACCAAAAAAAGTAGCTGTAGGCATTAAAGAGGACCAAATACTTGGTGTTTGTGGATGGTTGAGTTTTCAAAGACGACTGTACAAATTGCCTACATTTTCTTTGATAAATTCATTAATTTCCGACACGGATACTTTTAAGTTTGAGCTGATTGGGTGCCAAAGGTATCCACAGCACACCTGTTAGTTTGGTACAAAGTAGCAGTGTGACAGAAGTGCATCCTTGTGACTGGTTGCACCAACTCTCAATCTTATGTGAACACTGTTTCCCACCAAGCAGTCGTACAGATTTATCTTTGCGTGAACATATCTGGCGGACGTCCATATTTAAAAGTATGCAAGGTCACGCATACTTTGAAAATAATTATAAGTGACTTGGAAAGGATATTTGGTTTTCAATTCAATAAAACATTACAAAAGCTGAGAGACTTCTGTTCATGGGAGGTGCTGCAGAGATCCACAGCTCAGGTGGGAGAATGTGTTTATAATACAACTATTATTAATACACTTGACAAAATAAATCCCTTCTGGGAGAGTAGTAGATAATGCAATTGTTGAAAGTAGCCATGAGAAGTCCAGTTTGTAAATCACCACAAACAAACTCATGCATAATGTTTCCTTCACTTCAGTTATACAGTTCTTTATCTTGGGTAATTAAATCCCAATAAAGTGCTACGATAGTTTTGTTGTGACCAAATATGGAAAGTTCCAAGGGGTCAGAATACTTTTCTAAGTGAATGTCTTCTTGGGAAACAGATTCAAAGAAACTGACACCGGCTATCGGATCACATGCAATCCCTCTTTCTCTCTTGAAAACCTAGAAACAACAGTCTGCACATCCGTTACGGCGCTGTGCATGTGTTCATTCAAACACATGCACGCGCAGTGGGAGAAGGGGCTTCATTGTGCAGGCCTGCTGTGATGAGTGACTGTAGCGTGTGCTGGGCAACAGCTGCTGTGTGCCCCTTCCTCAACCAGTCCCCCTCACCTCCACCGCTGACCCTATCTAACCATCATAAAACTCAAAGAAACATAGACCCTTAATACCTAAGGCACACTTTTTCCCCCCATAATGCTGTGTTATTTCAGGGTTCACCTCTTTGCTGCCTTTCTTCTCTTCGATGCGGTTCCCCTTTCTTTCAGCTTGCCAGGTCAGACAGTTCTGTCTGTGTTTACATACAGCTCCATAAGGACCATGAAGACCCCCTGTCCTCACCTCTCCCTGACAGCTGTCTCCACACTGTAACCCTTTCCTCTGGCTGGTCCTCTGTGAAAGTTATACTCTTAAGTTTCGTCAGACTTGTGCATGCTTTTGGGAAGAATCTAACGACTTTCTTTAAGGTGGAGGTAATGAAACTCAAGCAGATGCAAGCTGCTGCTAAAGCTAAGCGCTCTCACATTGGGCTGAGGCTTTGAGCTGTGCGCGCCCACGCACGCCGAGCTGCCGCTTCCCTCACTCAGTCGAGTTTCGTTCTTGGTGGGCTTGTTTGTCATCAGTTGCCGCTTCTGCTGCTGATGTGACCCCCGTCTGCAGCTCATTACAGCGCGCCACCTGTTTGTCCTGAAGCTAGGCAAGACACGCACACAAATGGAGTTTGTTGAAGTGACAGGGGGTTAATATAACAGGAGTCTGCGCGATGCAAGTGCCACATGGACTGTCAAATCCCGACGGTGTCAATGGTTTCCTTTGTCCTCTGGGACCGTCTCTCAGTTGCCGCAGGGTTCAGGGCAGACAGGTGGATGGGTGATGTTGAAGTTTTTGGATGATTGCGGAGACAAAACAAGGAATACTATACAGCCTGGGTCTCGTATAGTTCTCAGTTTTTGGATCCAGCTGACAGGTTTAACAGCCCTCAACTTTTTCAGCGACACTGCAATGGCAGACACATGTTCCAAATTGCGCTGTCAGCTGTTTTTAAACTTGATGAATTACATAGAAGGCCTTGCAAAAGTATTTACACGCCACAAGCCTTGTCTCATTTTGTCACATTACATCCACAAACTGAAATTGATTTAACTTTGGACATTATGTTCACCCAGTATGTGTAATGTACAGTCTTTTAAAGCTACTAAAGGGTGTTACTTGCACCCTTCATTCATTCTCCCACATTTTACAGAGGAGCTTCCAAATGCTGTCAACATCTGCTGTTATTATCCAACAGGACAATATGCAGAAAATTAAGACAGAGCATTGAACATTAATCTGGATTACATCCAGAGATTCCCTTTATTTGTTTATCTGCTGTATTCCTTTTGGTTATTTTGGTGCTTTGTCAGTATGTGTGCAACTCCTGGTCCTGACATGATGAGGTACAATAGTGAGTATGGCTAATGAGTATGACTTGCATGCTTGCATTCAAAGCATGCACAAACATGCACAGATATCATAGACTGAAAAGAACTATGATGTTCTTTCTTCTTTTTCGTCATTATTATTTTACAACAACGTAACTTAAAAACTGATTCCCAGGTTTTGAGTTTTACTGATGGTAAACAGAAACACCATTACTAAAATGAAAGGTATCAAATCAGCTAATGTGGTGTTAGCTTGCGTCAGGATGAAGCCAAATGAGCATTTACTTCATTTTATATTGCTGAAACACATTCCGTCAATGGATTTTTTCCAGCCTTAATAAACTAGTAAACTTTACTTTTCTAACATAATTTCCTTCTGCTTCTCCAAACTCAGTGGTATATAACTTCTATATTTTCTGATCTAAACTCTGTGTGAAATTAAACATAAAATAATTTATCTAACATGGCACTGAATAAAAGTCAAAGTTATCTTGGAAAAAGCTATTTTTTGCAACAACCAACAAAGTTTCACCAATCATTGAATCATCAGTTATCTATAGGAACTGTAAGAACATATAAAAACACCATCATATATATTTTTTGTCTCCTTGTGAGCAGTCATTCCTTATTTATGTTAGGAGAAGTCACACCATGTGTGAGAGGGTACTTGCTTTAAAACTAAGTTTTACTCATATTTTTTGAAAACATAGAAATAGTGCTGCATCCTTTACTAGCAAGTTATCACAGTTTACATGGCAGCATTAAAAATCAGGAATGCCCATGTGTACATCCCACCTAGTACAAAGCACTCACTGAGGGATGAGAGTATGTTGTGTAGCAGCTGAAAATAGGCTGTGGATCACACAGCTGACTCACATTCTCAGTGTTTGGCTACCTGAGGTGATGTGTGCTTGGTATTTTTCTCCTGTTGTTTTCACATACAGTACAGTGTGGAAACTCTTCTGTATTTTCATGTAAGTAAAAATGTCTGTCCTTTAAAGTAATAGGATAAGCAGAAGGATTATTGTTCATTAAGTGAATGCAGACCGGTTGTCCTGTTTGGATTAGTGGGTCATGGTTGACATGAGATGTTTCTTTTAGTCTGAACCACCTCAGATGTATTCCTGTTGACATTTTGTTTGCTATGTAGCTAAGTTACACTTTTTGAAAAAAATAGAGCTTCAGCTCTTGACACGTTTCTTCCAATCAAGTCTCCACATCTGTCATCGCTCGTCCATGTGTGGGCGTATTTGCACAGGATCTGTGGAGGTGGACTGTCGCCCCTGGGGCACACAGACGTCCACTGATGGCAGAGAAACCTCCTTTTTTTAGCCAAATTGTCCCAGCTGCTTACAGCTGTTTCCATGGTTTGAGTTAAGTACAACAATTGACATCATCCCAAAAAAAAAAAAAAAAAAAAAAGTCAGACTTCCTTGCACCAGGTTATTGGTAATCATTGGATTTTATGTTTTTTTATGTGTTTAGATATTTTCTGTCTGATAAAATATGTTGTGTTGAGTTGACCATGAATGAGGCTTTTTCATGTATCATCGCAGAGTGTTTGGTCAGATAAGAGGGAGACTGAGCTTTCTAGCAACAAAGTCCCAGTGAGGTTTAGCAAGACACATTTTAAGTTTGTGATGTTGGACCTTTTGTCCTGACATCCATTCCAAACAAACAGTTTTCATGTAGACAGTGTGTGTTGAGAATGGATAATTCCAAGATTCCAATTTATGCTATCTTATTGTTTATTAGTAAAGTTTTTTTTTATTTTCTTTTTACCTCTATTGTGATCTGTCTCACTGTATGTGGTGACAAATTAAATGTGGATTCAGCCCAGTGGCTTCCAATCCCATTTTGAAGAGTGGCAAAAAGAAATAGACTTCTGTCATATTTGCACTTAAAGGAAAGTGTAAATATGAAGTCATGGGTTATTGAATGTATTTTGTAATTTTTGTTAACCTTAAAAAATGCTTCGCTTTCATTCATTGTCATATAAATTGTTTGGATTTTCAGCTATTGTGTCCCCAGGGATTTTGCTAAAAATATTTCTCAACGTTGAATTTTTCCTCCTCTGAATAAATGTACTTGTATTGACAAGTTGATTAAAGATTTATTTGATCAGCCTGTTAAAGATTATTTTAAGGTCTTCTATACTTTTTTTGATCAGGTCTGACAATAGATGTTTGGAGCATTGTTATGCCTTGTAAGAACAAATTGCATTGATTTTCTTTGGACTAAAAAGTAAATACTTTATCTCAAAGACGTCCTGTTTTATTCACAGGTTACCCAGGTTCCTATTGAATCCTGTGAGCAGTATGGGACCTGTGGAGAGTGTCTGAGCTCCGGAGATCCCCACTGTGGCTGGTGTGTCCTGCATAATATGTAAGTATCCACCAGTCACCGTCATATTTGTATGGAAATTCCTCTTCCTGGAAGATTTAGCTTGACGTCTCTATTTAAGTGTTCTGAAGTTTTCCCTCACAGAGAGCATAAAGGTTATTTGTCTCAACATTTATTTCAGATTTAATGGAGCTTGAGAAAAGCAGACAGCTCCAGCCTGGAAATGGACAGCTGCTGCCTCAGAGGTGCAGAGCTGGTTTAAAGCTACTTTAGCAGCTGTGTAGGTTCACACCGCTCTGACATGGTTTTTAAAGAAAGTGATCTCATTCAGTTTATAAAACTATTTCAGTTTCTAAAAAAACAAGATGTAGAAGACTTATAGAGATGTCCACTTTAACAACTTGTCATCCACAGAAGTCTGAACAGTGAGAAAGTTTGGGGTCTATACCTCCTGCTTCAAGGATAAGCATAACAGCCATGAGTGACACCTGCTGGGGCTGAACACTTACTACAAGAAAACTGATCTTAGGCATCCATGCGAAAGACAAAAAATGGCTATAGTAGATAACCATGTGTTTGATATGCAGATTGAAAAATACTATTGATGCATTTTTATATTTACATTTAGATTATGAAATCATGAAAAAAGGGACATGAAGTAAATTTAACACAGCAGTAAAACAGTCATTGTTTATGTTCCTCTTTGTCTCTAGCATGCAGAGATTCTATTAGCTGCTCCGTCTTAAATCCATTGCTTACACCCCCCCACTCCTACCCAGGTAGAGCTGGATATTTGCGTGTGTCACAGTGGCGCTGCAATTATCATTATCGTGATGGCGGGCCTGGCAAAGTGCACTTAAAGTAATTTACACCACTCTGAAGCCGGGACAGGACAAATAATTGGCTGCCGACAAGGTAATTCAGCATGAGCCTGCAAAGGAACGGGTGAGGCTGACTGAAGCGCTGTATTCCCTTCAGCGCTGCGTGCCTTCACACAGAGATCATTTACCACAACACGACCCTCCATGCGAGGTTGTTAATCACATGCTTTTGTGTAGGTGTGGCAGGGACCGGAATGATTCAAGTCCAAGGGAATCTGAATCCGCTGCGTGGAAACGGCGTCTGGATGCTAAGTGCTGAACAGGCTTAGGAACTGCCTCTGTGACAGGGAAACATCTGTTTTATGTGTGTGCAGGTTCTCGTGCAAACATGCGCCGGGTTTGAGTACGAATGTGTGTATGCAGGCATTGTGTGCGGGGTCAGTTTTGGTGTACAATTATAAGCGCTTGTGGATTGTACTGTGGGGAGAAAAGGTCAGCACCCTGATTTACGTTAGATCAGCCATCTGTTCGCTCAATAACGGGAACCTTTGTGCCACCTGTCTCTAGTCCTAATCTCCCTTTCTCCATCCTGACCCTGCACCGAATGTGGCAGGACCCCTGTCAGCTCCAGCAGAGTTACAGCAGGGAGGAAATAAAGTTACTGGAAGAATAGGAAGCTTTTATGGAGCTCCATTAGGTTGGACCCATAGACATTACCATGTGTGCAACAGCTGTGGTCTTCATTAATAACTTGAATTCACGTCTTCAGCTTTTACACGATGAATGTTCATTAAAAAACTAATAATTCTTCAAAACCATATGTTCTAAATAGACATGTGTTTCTAGATTATAAAATGAGCAGCAGAGTTCTTATCACTATGATATAAGTTAGGCTTAATGTTGAGGGGAACGGAGAAACGTATGCTGAGCCGTCGTAACATTATCAATCTTGGTTGCACTTCTTCTGTTCTGGCATCCATCTTGTACATTGTGGCGTAAAGCTAGTAAATCCTTAAAATGTTTGTTTAAAGATGCTATGTTTTATATCCCTATCAAAAGCTGACCAAAAAAGTCAGTCATTTATGGAAAACTGAAAACAGTATTATTATTTTTATATAAAATAACACCCCATCCTTACAGGAATGTGTTCTTTTCTAAAATTGCAATGTTTTCACCCATTTGTTCCCTTTTTCCAAATGGAATTGACATTTTTGTTTGTTGATTTTTTTAAATGAGTTCCAGGGTAAAAATTTAACCCTCAAATACATGCAAAAAGTGAAAATGCCTCCTTTATTAAAACACTGACATATTAGCTGAACCTTTAAAGTGCTGCTCAGATATGATAAGCAGTTAGCATCTTTCTTGGAGTAGTTAACTTTTTCATTAGAAAGGTAATCAGGCTGGAAATGCTTTACGTTTCCCTTTACTTGGTTGGATTTCTCACCAAATTTAGAATACTTTGCTTATTGTTGGTAACTCATTGACTTCCCACAAGCACTCCATCTAACCCCGTTTCACAAAATAAATAAATAAATGCAAGTTGTTGTACGTGCTTGCTATTTGGTTCAATAATTATTTTCTTTGTAATGAAAAGTCAATTTCCCTTTGACTGGATTTTATTTAGACGACATAAAGTGGCTTTGAAGTGACTAGCATGTCTTACTGCAATCATCTCTGTGGCAATATTTCCCAACAAAAGTATTTTTTGAGTGAGTGGCAAAAAATGTCTCAAATGAGTTTGTGAAATAGTGTTAATAACTAAAAAGGCTAGATAAATGTGCAATAAAACTAAGAATAGAAGGACGTGCCAAAGACTGCCAGGAGTAAAAAAAAGCAGCTGCATCCTTCTTGTGAAGAGCTCCCGACGCCCCACTCACCCAAAATTACATTTCTCCCCAGCCGTTGTGCTATCCACAGCTGTGGTGGCTGCTGATTCCTTCAGCCCCCCACTCCTCCCTCACACCAACCTAAAGCCATTGTTGATTTTATAAAATTATCTGTCCCTGTTCCTCCAATTTTTGTGCCTCCTTCCAAGCCCCTTTGTGAAACTGTAGGTTCTAAGCTATGCCACTCATCCCATCTCCGCTTGGCGCAGCGCAGCTTCCATTTAGGTCTCTCTCTTCCCTCTGGAGTCGGCTCTCTGACGCTCCAGAGATGGTTGGCTTGCCACACATAAATGCCCCGCTCTTTGATCACCCTCATTTTTCCTCCTGCAGCTGCCATCTGCAATATCCATCCTCTATTCCTCTAAACCCTTGTTGTGTCCTGTATGCCTTTCTTCTGTATGTGCGTGCATGTTCATTGAAATGCGGCATTGTGAGGTTGCTAATTAGGAACATGGAAGGACATTAGTTTGATTTGAGAGGAAGATGAGGTGAGAATTTGGGGTTGCTGACCAAGAACTGGCATCTTGGTTTTATCTGTCGTTCTATTTTAATCCAGTGTGGTTTGAGCCTCCCAAAGTCCTTTAATTACCAGCAGCTGCTAGGCATCCTCTGAATGCGAGAAGAATGAGACGGCAGAAGAAGGGGCGGTGGGACTGGGGGGGGGTAAGAATGAGGAGAAAAGAATGTGAGAGAGGGGAGAGGGTGTTTGATGCTGCACACTCATCGGCCCACAAAACGGCGCTGCATTTTGATTGCAGCTCAAAGGGCACTCATCATCTTGAGCGCTCTTCAGCCGCAGTCCCGTGAATGTTTAGTTCAGCCTCCATCTGACCGCTGTCCAAAAAACACGGACTTATGCTGATGCTCCCCTCCTCCCCAGAGGGCTTTTTTCTCCCTCTGCCTGCATCTCGTCACTATTGGATTAGCTGTCTAATCATGGCCAAAAGAAGCTTTTCTATCTAAGATTGTCCCACATCTCTGTTCTGTCTCCGTTCTCTTGACTTGCTCCTTTAATGCGAGAGAGTATGACTGGCTTTGTTCAGATTTGTCAGGATTAGCAGCAAGTCTGACTTCAGTCCAAGAGGGCTCCAGTGTCGAGGTCAAAGGATGCACAGCAGAGAAAGTTTGCCAAAAACAAACAAGTGCATGATTAATTGTAGTGTTAAATAAATTATGTTGATCATATATATACATGTTTGCCACACACACACAAACATGAGTTACAAGTTCATTGTAGTTTAAAATGATGCCAGGCCATCTTTTCCACTTATAACGGCTTCAGTTTTTCTAGAAAGGCTTTCCCCAACATTTAGGTGTATGTTGATGGGAATATTTGGCTTTTTGTTCAAAACTGCTTTTGTAAGGTCAGACACTGATGCTGGACGAGAGCAGTCATCCAACACTTTGCATTTTACCTTGTGGTGTAAGGCTTTGATACAGCAGCTTATTCACAGACATCCATTGGATGAAGCCCCATACACACTGTTTCTGTAGAAGTCTGCAGATATAAACTCTGCAAACATTTACCATTCTGTACACTGTGCACCAGTTTGTGATTTAAATGCTCTCATTTAAGTTGTTTCCCCTTTGTTATGATACTAACAATTAACTGTAGAATATTTAGTTGCAAAAAACTTTCACATCTGGACATTTTGGACGGGTGGCATCTGACCATGGCACCATGCAGGAATTCTTAGAGCTGCTCGGAGCAGTGACTCGTTCTTTCACAAATGTCTGTGTCCACAGCCTGCATGTCTATCTGGGTTTACACAGCTGTGGCCACTGAAGTGATTAGAACACCCAATTTAAAGCGAATGAATCTGTGAGCCAAAAACTGCTGGTAATGTAGTTTATGTGAAATCAGGTTGTCATGAGTGTGACAGCTTTGAGGTGTTAGTGTAGCATCTGCCAACAGAGTGAGTCAGCATTTGAAGGATGTGGGAAAAATGCTGCTAAACTGTGTTTTTAACCGTTTGTCTCCTTAGGTTTTATATATCGTCTTTAAAAAGTATTGCTCCCCCTTTAGCTTCCTGAAATTTCATCATCAAACAACAAACATCGTTTTTTAGTTGTACTGCGGCTTTACTAGACAAAACCAACAAAAAGTAGATCATAATTAATAGAAGAAAACAAATACATAGTTTTTGTTCTTTGCAGGTAAATGTCTTCAAAATATGACGTGTGTATGTATAATTAGCTCCGTTTGTTTTAGTTACAAAACCTTATACGTAGCATTACTAACCTGCACATCAACCTCACTTTTTTTGTTATCTGTCGCCACGGTTTCTAGAAAAAGCAGTAATTAAAAAGTTAAGAAAAGCTGGAAAACTGGACCCACGATTTGTCTCCATAACAACCATCTATTTCAAGGTTTTTGTACACATCCTTACCAGGGATGTCAACAAATTTGGAGCTCGTCATTAACATATTCACTCTGTCACAAATTATACACTTGTACAATCACAGACCCTGAACTTATATCATGTCAGTTTAAAAAGAGGCAACATTGTCACCTTAAATCTAGTAAAAACTTGTAAAAAATCAGCATGAATAGATGTAGAAAATAATATTTCCATCACATTCAACTGTTACTTTTAACCTTCATCCTTTCTGTGCAGCACAGGACAGAAAAAAGCAGCATATCATTTGAAAACACTGAGATCTAGCTGGAGATCAAGTCCAGATGCTTGGAAACAAAAGGGTTGGTCTGACTTCTCCACCTGGTTATCAACAGGATTTGCCAAAGCCACACGACTCGAATTCCATTATTTTAATGAGCTTATAACAGCTCTTCATGGCTGTTGCTCCAAGCTGTTGTTGGCTAAGATAACAAGATTACAATAAAAATGAGAACTTGTTGGATCAACAAAACACAAACATTTTATTCTGGTTCTTGGCTGCGTATAGATAACACCTTATCTTTTGCAAGTGATTTTCTGTGATAGGTAGAGGAAACTAAAGTAAAGAGAAACTCAACATGAATGGTGTGGGTGACGCATTAAACGATTGTTCAATAAAATCTAAATTAAGTACAAATTGTAGAAATCAAGTTTTATTTCTTTTCCAGCACCTTGTTTTTCCGGATTATGTATGTATTTCAAGCAATATGTTGATCACAGTGCTACAGTACAATTTATGTCAAGCATAACATCCCCTCTAATTTGGCAGTGGCAACAACAATTAACCCAGCGGTGAAAATGGCTGCTTCAGTCCATTGTAAATGTGGGGCTGTGTATCTAATGGCCACCTCATCAGCTAAAGCCTCGAGTTAGCAGACAGGGGGAGGCCACATCCATCTTCCCAATGGAGCCTAATGAGATATTGATCACAAACATGCAGTTCCATCAATATTTCTATAGATTCCTCGCACGTAGAGCTGGTACTCGGCAGCAGTACTGTACATGTGGGCAGGTGACATAAAATACAGTTAAAGACCGTAAAAGCCCAGTGTGTTGGTGGGTCTGTTACATGCTGCTGTTCATTTTAAGAGGCTTCCACGCCTGCTCTGCTGCTTTCTTTCTGTGCTCTTCTCTCTTTTCTCACTCAAGACAGCTTAAGGCGCGATGCAGAGCGCTGAGCGCCAGCGCTCTTAGTTATTCTGTTTCCCTCATGAACCTTTGCCTTTAAAGGACTCCTGGCCTGCGTAAACCCAGCATGTGAACGAACAGCTCAGGGTGTCTGTATATATAGGCGGACTCAGTTTACACTACAGTACTCGCAATGGGATATTGGAGATGATGTGAATTGATTGTGGCCTTGCCGTGCGCAGGGTGTCCTGTGGGCCCCATCCTGCAGTGACATCATCAGTGAGAACAGTACACAGTCACAGAGCTGAGGCTGCTGTTTTAACCCCGGCATGAGCTCCGGCCTGCGACCTGCACGCTCCTCTGTGTCACCTCAACTGTTGGTCTTAGTCAGGCTGTGGTTTCTAATTTAAAATCCTGTTTTAATTGCTTAACTTTTCCTTCTTTCTGTCTTCATTCATTATTTCTTTCCTGTTGTTTACCCCTTTCCTCATTTATTCATTGTTAAATTCTATCTTTTGTGTCTTACTTTATCAATTATGTTTCTTCCCCTCCTTTCGCTACTGTTCCTTTTCCCACGTTCCTTTGGTCCTTAATTTTTCATTCTTTCTTTCCTTCCTCCCTTTCCTGATATTTTTCCTTCCTGCCTTACATTGTGTTTTTCCCTTCCTTTCTTCCTTCCCTCATTATTTCCTCCATGTTTTGGTTCCTTCTTTACTTTTGTTTATTCCTTCCTGAAATCCTTCCTTATTTTCTTCCATATGTCTCATCTTTACTTTTTTTTTATCATTTTCAGTCCAATTGCATCTTTTCCTTCTTTACTTTTTGTTCCTCCCTGCTTGATTCCATTTTTTTATTCCTTGCTTTTTTTCCCTTGATTTCCTCTCTGGTTTCTGAGTTGTGAGCTCCTACTCCCCACCACCCCTCCATAAACACACACACACACACGCACACACACACACACACACACACACACACACACACATTTAGAAAACCATACTTCTGAGGTCTAAGCGCTTAGTGGGGACTAAAGCGATCGATCCCCTCCATCCTCCCAACAGTACACCTTCCCTACAGGCAAACCATCTCCATTGGGCTGTCATTTTCCTCTCTACGTGGCATTTTTTCCCGTTTCTGTGTGGAGGTATGGAGGGGTTTTTTATGGCTCCACTTCTGTCCTCTCCTCCTGTTTTTAAACATGGTGTTCACAGCAAGAGCAGCAATCACACAGACCTTCACACTTTTACTGACGTCCTCAGTCTTAAGGGGAGGGGAGAGAGGGAGAGGAGGGATAGATAGAAGAGCAAAATCTTTACCCTGCTTTCAAGGCAGCGGTGTGTGTATGCAAGCATATGTGCAAAGGTTTGTGTTACAGTGCGAAGGATTAAGTGGAAGGTGCTGCATGCGTTTATGTGAGCAGGAAGATGCTTGGATGTTTTTAGGCAATTTTTCCTTCCAATGTTGTGTTTCAAGACATGTTTTTTTTTGTTTTTGTTTTTTTGTTTTTTTTATAACTATAAATAAGAATAGGATGCAAACCATATCTTGGTTGGGCTATTTCTGTCTTTATGCAGCGTAGAAAGAGGTTTTACATATATATACCTCTTTCTTCTATTTTCCAGTAGCAAATGTAAACCAATCTTGGCTTCAGTGAAGTCATAGGGCTGTAATAATACTCACTGCTCCTGTGTGTTACATATTTTGTCTCGTTTCACAAGAAATTTTAATATTCAGTTTGAGGTTTTAGTTTGGGATAGAGCAAAGTAGTTCATAACAGTAAAGTAGAAGAAAATGTGATACCTTGTTTTCAATTTTCTTTTTAAAAAGAACGGTATACAAAGTGAGGTATTTAGTAAAACACCTCTTCATAATATGTGGTTTATACCATTCAGTTAGTCATGTAAAAATGAATTGAATATGTCATTACTGCAATCTTACCAACTCATAACTTACTGGTCAGTCAGGAGAGCATCTATCAGAGAAACAACCGAGGGGCTTCAGGTAATTCTGGATGAGCTGCAGAGATCTACAACTCACAAGGGAGAATCTGTTGATTGGACAACAGTTGTTTTGTAAACTCCACAAGACTTTGAAAGTTTTATTGACAAAAATCTGACTTCCCTTTAGCAATTTACAACTGGCCACATGGGTAACATGGACCACAAAGTTATTCTGTTGATTTTTTTATTTTATTTTATTTTTTTTAAACAAGGAAAACATTTAAGGGATATACAAAACCCTGCGCATCTCTATGGAGGAAGCTACTTCAGCACCATGGACAGGGCTTTGATGTAACAACATCAGGGTCAACTGCTTCTAGCTTTTACTGCAGGGAAAGAAAAATATTTACTGCTTATTACATGGAATGGACTGGGTGAAGTGGCAGTGTGTGTGGAGAAGTGACGGTCTGTGTTTGAGCACACATGCACGGAATGCAGTGATGAAACGCTAAGCATCAGTGAGGAAACTGAGTGACAGGCCAGACCCAGACTGGAAGATAATAGATTGTACTGGGGTTGGTGGAGTGGAGGGGGATAGTGGGGGGGAATATGAGGAAGCCAGGACTGTCGTCAACACGCTGTGGCACACTCTTCAGCTAATGAGGGAGGCAAAGGGGTCAGCTTCTAACTACACAAAGATAATGACCGTCTCCAGAAACCATGGCAACAGCAGCCATCCTGCACGTCTCCCACCCCCGCCGCCTCACCCCTCTCGCTGCGCTCTCATCTTACTTCACCCCACTGAAACGATTTTTTTTTTCTTTTTTCCAGAAAAAATAAAATAAAATCTCACATTGTGGAAAATCAATGCAGAGCTTTTTGTGCCTTAATGACAGGCCAGGATTTGCATCTGTACCTATACAGCATTGGAGACATGCATAAAACATGGTGCCACAGCCCACACCTGAAAGCGCATTAAGTATAATTTTCTGCTGCTATTGTGGATTTAAAAAAACCAAAAGCACCTTGTTGCAGGCAGAGTAACACCTTGTCTAAGAAAAGGCGTACTAATTTCAACTTGTGAAAGGGAAAGAGAAAAGTGAAAGACGTAAGCAGATAATGGGGAGAGAGGCATAAGCTAAATACAGCAGACATGGAGTCAAACGTGTTCACTGAACAGGAGAGAGAACTTTTAAAAAGTCTTATTTAAAGGCAAAAAAATCAGTTACATAAGAAGGGAAATAAGAAGCCAGGTAATCATTTCTCCATTTTTCCCGAAGGAATACTCTACATAAGAGCGTTTATGCATGTGCATGACTTTGTGTGTGTGTGTGTGTGTGTGGGGGGGTGTGTGTGTGTGTGTGTGCGTGCGTGTGCGTGTGTGTGTGTGCGTGTTCATGTGTGAGCTTTGCTGTGCCTGAGTCTGCTTCAACTTCTGACAACATAATTACACACAGAGGCTCGGGATGAAGATGTAGCTTAGTCTGTCTGTGTGAGACTGTGTGGTTAAGGAGCATGATACGAGCCCTAACACACGCCAACACACGCACTCACACACTCGCAGGAGTACATTAGCACCGTGGACAACGGCTGACCCATCAGAGTCCAATTAAGGCTGCTGTGACCAGTCAGCCAGTTAGCCAAACGCCAACACTGCTGGGTTGGTTGACGATAGAGAGCTTTTGGTGTAACGGTGTGGAAGGAGCACTCAGTTTTAATGGGAAGGAGGAGGCAGACTTTTAATGAGAGATGTAGCTGTGTCGTTTGCTTCTTGATGCCCTGTCTGGCCATTAGGAGCTCTTACGACAAAGCACCTTTCAATTTACACTAGTTAAGTCTGCAAATTTATTCTTTGATTGATGGATCAGTCCTTGGGTGCATAGATCATTGCAGCTCAGTTATGGATTGTAAAACTATTGATTCTGCTTGAACGTTCTCACTTCATGTCAAGTTACAAGCAATAAACGTCGGTGTATGTTACTGAGATTTTATGTGATACGTCAAGAAAATTTAAAGTATAAAATTGGGAAGTGGAAACGAAGGATGCTTTGAGTTATTTGCACAAATATAATTCTGGAAAGTGTGGGATGCATTTGTATTCACATCCCTTTAGTCGATGCTTAAAGGTAAATGAAACTTTTACTTCAGTAACCATTTTTCTATTCCAGTTTTTTTCTTTGATTTATTTCATTCATTTACAGTTTGAAATGGACACGTTACAAAATGTATACAGATGTTTTGAATGAAAAGGAGTAGTTTATAGAAAAGAATCTTGGTCTAAAAGTCAATTTACTTTTACTATGCCATAAGCAACTAAGCATTAACCATCCATATTAATTTTAATGACACCTTCTTATTTACCTTCTTATTTAGCAATTTTCTTTTCTCAGCCTTACTTATTTAATTGTAGTGTCAAAAACAAGGCAAATAAACAAATGTCTTTTTTTCCCCATCCAGATGCTCTCAAAGGAATCGATGTGAGCGTGCAGACGAGCCGTATCGTTTCGCCGCCTCTCTCAGCCAGTGTGTGAAGGCCACCGTCTTTCCCGACAGCATTGCAGTGTCCGAGCCTAGCGTGCCTGTAAGTTTACTCACATTCCCGTGCACTGTGCATATAAATGGTTCTCCTGAAACAATGAATGCAAAAGAGCCAGAATGGTTTGGATCAATCCACCGAGCGGTTCACTTGGTCGTGATTGTGGCTGATGCATAAACATTAGCTGGGAAGGTTTATTTATTTTATTTTTTAAGAGCTTTGTGTGGGCGTTTTAGGCATGCATATGTTCATTTGTTTCAGAGCAGTCAATATTTGTGCCAAGACATGTTTGCGTGGGCGAGTGTGTAGGCGGTAAAGTTGCCAGGGTGAAGAAGAGTACAGTACATTATTTCCACATGGACTGAGTCAAAACGGCCAGAGATCACCAGTGAAAGTTGTGGAGAACGCTCTTCATCTTTAGTAAGAACTCTGTTACATACTTTGGCTTTATCAACCCGCACTGACAAAGGGTCGTTTTCTGTTCAGCATTTACAGATTGATTTGCTTACAGTAACTTTGGGATATTAGAAAATGTAAAATTTCTGTGAACTCTGGAAGCACTCTTCTCAGAGTGGCTGCATTGGAACTTTCTGAAAATTTCTAAATTTTTTTCCAGTACTTTTTGGCCAAGTTTGCAAAGTGCTATAAAGTTCTGCCACTTAAATATAGCCTTGGTACCTGTGTCATTGAAGATAAGTACTCTTACGATGCTGCTGACTATCTTGGCAAGCTCTTCTAGGTCTGCAGGCACTACTCAGCAGAGCTTTTCAAACTGGACCAACTATTGGCACTAGATAACCCACATTTTTACTTTCTTACAAACTGAAAAACTGGTACAGGAGAAAACTGTGTGAAAATAGAATTTGGTGTGAAGATATTTCTAAGCGTACCAATCACAAGTATGTAACTGGAGTTATGTAGCTTAGATTTATTTATTTATTGTAATATCATCTGAATATGTGTAAGTTGAAAACCAAGACTAAGTCTTTCTGTCATCTCCATACGTGTATTTATATGGATTTACAACATGGAAAATGTGATCAAATCCAAGCTAAACTGTTTATTGGACAATAGTTAAGGTACTCTTCCATCTAGCCAAAGATAGTATATCCAATTTTAATCAGCGCGAAGCACTGTTGTTGTAAAGTAAAAAAAAAAAGATCTTTATATGAACTAAAATATGCTCATTTTAACACAATTATATTCTATATAAGAAACCTCACAATACACTCTCTTCTTACAGGTTGTTGCCTCTTGTCTTGGTTTCAAGACAGACTGTTGTGTATGTATTTTTACTGCCAGTGATATAACTTTATTATTAGTCCGCTATTAAAACTAAAGCTTGTGAATTTGTATCCTTATGGGCAACGCATGGCAGATGCACTTGAAATCAAAGAGCTTTAAATCACCATTGCTGTTTTCTTGTTGATTACTCGTATAAATGTCAAACACTTTGATGTATCATTGCTCTTGAAAAACAGTGTAAATAATTTACAAATGCATAGATTTGTGCATTCCTTTTGCTATTTTGCTTAATAAAAATCAAAATGACTGACTTGTGCAATGAATGTAATGAACAAGATCGCATATCTATGAATATTACCTGGAACCACCCTCTGATAATGGGATAAATTGGTCTGTCTGAGTGTCAGTCTCTGCCTCAGGCAGAGGAATTCAAGTATCTTTTTTTTTTTTTTTAATGGTGAAATTTGATTTATATTTTATTTATTTCAAACAGGTTTTTGAAAACAAGAAAACAAGCAACTAGAAGTACAGAGAAATCGTGTGCATAAACAATGAAGAACAAAATAAACACTTATCTGATCCTACCCCATATCTGAATTTATCACTAATTTGAAGTTGTTCGTTTGACCAGTGGGTGCCTCCTTTTGGATATTTTTTGAGCACATCCCACTGCTGGGTAGCAGGAGTATTGCTGCCATCTGTGTCCATCCCTCTCATGGTTTCTTTTATAAGGACAGTGAACCACAACATTCACATCCTCTTAAACTGTTTTTCTAAAACATGCTAACAAATTCATCGTACTGCAGTAACCTACACAGTCACTACATCCCAATTCAGCAGAGCACCTTTGCAGAGTGGGAGAGGAAATTAGCATCAGAGATGTGCAGAAAATAAACCTGCTGTACTTGTGTGACTCTATGATGTCAGTATGGACCAAAAATATCAAGAATGATTCTGGCCTGTTATTGAATCTATGCCACAGATATTAACAGTGGTTCTGAAAGCAACATGGGTTCAATTTGGTACTGGCAAGGCTTACCCACTAAAGTTGCTTGTTGGTGTAAACTGAGGTTTAAACTATAGCTGTTTTCATTCCTTTGAATGCAGCTCCATCGCCCAGGTGGCCCAACCCTCAGCTTAAAATAGACCTTGCATCATCTCTTTGTTCATGTCTTTTTAATTAAACTCAGCTGACATTACCCTGCTGGCCACTTTACAGAATGTCAGTTGGCTATATTAGTCATTTCCTACCTGTCAACCACACCTGCTGCAGGGTCATCTTACCTAACCAATCAGAGCAAATTCACCCAGCTCCCAAATCCCAGAGGTGCAAACAGCCATCTCCATGACAACGCAGACTCTTCATATCTGTTTCAGGACAGACACAGAAACAGTGGGGAGAAGAAGAAGAAGAAGAAAAAAAAAAAGAAATTATGCTCGCTAAAAATCTGCCACCAATTACGTCGGTTGCTTCCAAGCTGCAAAAACACCCACCACCAGCATCATCATGGAAGGCAGCAGAACAAAAAAAGAGCAATATAGCTCAACACTCCCAAACATGCTTACTTTCTCTCACTTTGTGTGTAAAGTGTGTATGGACAAATTTTTGAGTGTTTAACTGTATATGTGTGCATGTGCGTGACAATGATGAGAGCTAATTAATGTGAGAGCTTGCTCGGGAAATCCGAAATTGAACAAAAGACATTGATTGCTGTGATTGCTGTAATCAAGGATCTCTCTGACACCTCGCAGCGAAGCAACACAAACATGGGTGAAGTTAAACAGGGGGAAGACGAGAGGTCCTCAGCAGAAAAAGAGAAATCATCCCACCTCTCGACGGGCGTCGGGAGTAAGGCAGTTAACGAGGGAGGCAGCGCGATCCGCTGCCGGAGTAGTTTTCTTGAAAAGACATGCAGTTAGTGTGCTCAGCTGCCTTGCCCATCCCAGCAGCCCCGTGGTGTTTAGTAAGAGGCAGATAAAACAATGGAAAACTTCAAGAGCTGTGGCCCAAAAATAACTAATAAAACGAGGCTGTGAAATGCCATGGTGATAATTATCCACACTGCCTTTCTTGGCTGGAGAGCCAGATCACACACCCTGTGCTGAATGCATTTATTTATAGATAGAGCTGCTGAAAAGTCCAGCCCCAGTGTCACTGCTTTCAAACGCCTGTATGTGCATATGCAAACTATATTGTACAGAAAATGTATTCTATTTTTCTTTGTTTCTTTCTTTCCCTCTTTTTCTTCCTTTCTTTCACAACTAATAAATTCAAGCGCTTTAGAACAGAACGAAGTAAATGAAACTGATTTAATTTAGTCAGTTTCATATTCTTCAGGACGTTATATTCTTCATAATATAACGTCCAAGCAAATGGAGGTGTAGGATCTAAATCTAGTCTTATTTTTTTTCTGATTCACAGGCTTTTAAATCCCAGAAACAATATTTGGCAAAGCAGTTTGTCAGCATTTGCCAACAGCACTGTGTTCTTCTTTTTTTCCCTCCTTCTTTTTGAGGCTGGCACTGCTGCTCTGAAGTCGGTACATTTCTTCAACATTTCTGTGCAGACCTTCCTGTACCTTGACCAATCAGATAACCTCCACCATAGCTGGTGTTGTTAATAAACAGGTTTTCTCTTTTTTTTCTGCAGTACCTAAATATTTATCTGTGAATAGGATTCCTATTATGTGTGAAAATGTTTTCAGCAGATTTGGTCAGAGGCCAAAATGCTGTGTGTAGATCGGTCACCAAGTAATGAGCTGTTTCTCTGTCCCATGTGCAGCTGCTGGTGAAGGTGAGTGATGTCCCAGACCTTTCTGTGGGCATCACCTGCTCCTTTGGCAACTTGACAGAGATCGAGGGAAACGTAAACGGCAATCAGATACTCTGTGTGTCTCCTGCTGCAAAGGATGTCCCGCTGATACCGACTGACCAAGGTAGATATAAAACATTTATACATTTATTGCTTAAAAGAAAAAAAAAATCTCCAAAAGTTGACTTGTGTTGCCTGCATTTACGGTACTTTAATGTTAACAATAGTAGCAACAACAGTGACATTAGATCTAAAATACATTACCCTGCTAAGACTGCTCTCATCCTGATCTCCTGTCCTGTCTATGGGAATTTGAAAACACCTTCATCATGCCTGTCAGTACATAAATATTAAAACCTAAGGGCTCAGGCAGGAGACCTGTGCTGTAAAATGAAGAATTGTTTCCTTATGAACTCTAAAGCTGGTCATTCCTGCCGTTAGTTCAGCATGAGTCACTTCTTTTTCCAGTTCTGAAAGATGGCTGCCTGGACTGCAGTCTGGACAAAATGGGTGCCTCTATGGATGATGTTGTTTCTAACGGCACCCTTACACCATTTTTAGCTGTGTGGAGTGGAGACGGTTAAACCATCAACACAATGAGACTGATCAGGAAAGAAAAATAGATTTTATGACTTTTTAACGTTTTACTGTTTTACCATATTCAGCTGTGCATTGATTATTCACCTGGTTACTGACACAGATCCATCTGTAGGATGAAATGATCAGATGAGCCAACGCTTTATCAAAACTTAGTAAATGGGACTGCAGCTTAAATTACTGTTGTGCATCAAAGCAAAAATACAGCTTTTAGGCTACAAACAAATATGTCTATCAATGATGTTCATAGCATGGAAGTCTTCAGATTTCTGTAGGCATTCCAGGAACACACATAAAGTAAATTCATTCCAAGATCTCAGCCGAGCCATAGGATAGAGAAACATACAGTATGAATATTAAAGCCTGCTTTTCAGCAATAACATTTCAGGTGAAGATAGCCACAATGTGAAAAGGTAAACACGCTAAATAATAGATCATAATCAGATTGTGAAAAACAATGTGTGTTAGAGGCGGTTTGGTGAACCCCCATCCTCTCGCCTGCTTTGAGTAAATGACAGCCCTGTTTGCCCCGAACTCCCAGAGGAGACGGTGCATCGGCTCTAATATAAGTGTTTTCCCTCAGGTAAATGTCAGCCAGTCCTCCTGTTAAGTCCCGCCATCATCCCACCAGCTATCCATCCGCCTGTTTACTCCTCCATTTTCCCCTCTCCATCCATTCCCATGGGAACCCCCTCCGTCCTCTGTCCCTTTAGCGAGTCTTTCCAGACGCTGCTTGACAACACTGATTGTGCCTCGGCGATGACCTGAGGGGAAATGTGACAAGAGTAGAGGAACAGAGAACAGGAAATGAGACCAAAAAGGGAGCAGAGGAATGCATAATAAAGAACAGGGCAGAAATTAGAGGGAAATCATCTAAAGGAGGGCTGACAAAGAGGTCAGTGGAAAACTGTGAGGACACTGCACTCATTAAAGGAAATAACTGGACCTCTTTTCCACTAAGGGAAATGTTCAGAGGGGAGGTTTAATACCAAGAAGACCTCCATATATTGTTGCCGGATCCTTGGAGACCGATGTGTGTTATGAAACTGCTGTTGAGACTTGTGTGAAACAAATCCTGATTCCCAGCAGGTGCTGAGAACAGAGTGCTGAGGGTTACTGAAGCCTCCCACACACTGAATGTCATCAGATTCAGGCTCATGCAAACATCCACATATTCATGAAGCCCACAATGTAATGATTGCGAGCTATAGGGACAAAGAAAGTGAAGGGAAATAAATTTACATCTTAGTAAGAGATTCTGTTCAACGTTAGGATTTTTACATGCATTGGTTCCTGCCATAACAATGCTTGGAGGCTTTTCAGCTATGATCTAGCTGAATAAAAGCACTTTAGAAACTCAAACATGTTCATAACTTTCCTGAATCTTAAAGTTTACTGTGCCATTGAACTTCCATCTAGAGATGAGGCTCAAATTTTCAATTGTAGACAAATAAGTTGTCTCTTTACAGATGAAAATGACTTTTAATAACTCAAATGGTTTATCCAAATAAGGGCATTGGAAGAATCCATACTTGGACTCAAATATTTCTTGAGCACTAATCTTCTTGCACGAGTCTGGATTCACATCATAGCTGCAAAACACAGCAATAAGAAGCTCGCTCTGAGCTACAGTTAGACATGTTTTCTGTTTCAAACAGCACTTGTTTGTCTGAACCATTGCATCCTGTGTCATTTCGATTATTTGTAGGAGACAAATCAGTGACCAAAAAAGGCTGGAGTCACCATGGCAACCACCAACTATGTGCATGTCAATGCTGCCCCTAAGAGTAAATGTAATGCTCACATACTCTACATAATTAGAGTTTATGAGGGAGATTAAAAGAAAAGTTAAGGACCTACTTACGCTCCTGGTCTTTTAGCACAATAAAAACTGATTTAGTTATGCATCCAAAATAAAAATAATACATTCACAAGAGTGAGAGACTCAGACATGCATATATCCTCTGTGGAAGCAAATATGAAAGCAAATATTCACAACCTAAGTGAGATTTAATGAGGCCTGCTGTTGGAAAAACTATAATTTTATTACATTTTATTAAACGTTTTATTAAACGTTACAAATCTTGACAAAGGCTGTGACTTATGGAAATGATGATCTGTTGTCTGCTCTCTTTCAGACTGGTCAGGTGTTGAGCTGAGGCTCAACTCTAAGGAGACTGGTCAGATGCTCATCAGCACTGAGATCAAGTTTTACAACTGTAGTGTCCACCAGCTGTGAGTATCACCCTCTATTTCAACCCTTTTCCAAAAAACTGTCTCCCAAATATTCCCCTGAAAAGCCCTGAATCGATGCTCTGGGATCTAGTTTCAGCTTGGTCTTCATCTCGTCTTGCCAGCCCTCTAAAAATAGCCTCAGTAAAACTAATGTATTATGATCTCTTGCTGCTCCCAGTGCCCCACTGTTTCTGCATTGTTGTGCTAATGAAGCTTTCTTTCTCAAACGTGTTGATGTACAATACCCACAGCTCTCGGTGTAACGGGTCCTCAGAAGAGAATTTTCCGCCCATTTTCATGCTGCGTCTGTCCCTGATTGATTGATGTTGCCTCGAATCCCTGGTTCGGAGATCTCAGTGTCGACGCTGCCTTTGCAATTGTTCACTTTATTCCACTGAGGCAGACTCTGTTTGTACAAGATCCAAAGGCCTCTCTGACTTGGTGAAATGGAAAGATGAGGCAGTAGAGTAAGGCTAGTGAAGCAGAGCTGCAGGAATGATAGCATGTCATATTATCCTTTGACTACCCCCTTGACATTAAAACAAAATGTTTTAGCCACTGGGCAGTGTTACTCTGAGTCTGTCTCTTCTTTCATTTCTTCTCCTGCTGCCCAGAAATCCTATTGGGATGGCACAGAATGGAATTACCAGCTCTCTAACATCAGCGCGATTAACCAAGAATGACAAACACACGCATACACGCAGTCACACACACTCAAAAGCTCAGAGACAGATGCATACACTTGAAAAGGGCACAGATTCGTCTTTCCATGCCTTGATGCCAAGTCTTGCTCCCCCTTTCTGTCCCTTTTACACACATGTTCTGCTCTGTTTGCCTGAAGGTGAAAACACCCTTTTCTTCCAGCATAGCCTGCTTGCCAGAAGTTCCTCCCATGCTTTTGCACCAATGAATATTTAACAACAAGCAAGTGTGCCTAACTCAGCCTTGTCAGTGAGAGTGAAAGCAAGCCGACACCAAGACGTGCTTGTTGAACAACTGTTCGTAAACACATGGTGTGGCGAAAGCAATCACAATGGCTTTGAATTAATTAAAAAATGTATGTAATGTTTATTGAGAAATAAGGGACGCAAAGAGAAATGCAAGTCACAAAGAATAATGTTTACATGATATTAAGTTTAGGACTGAGGCAAGATCCCATTTTTTGCAAATAGATTGAAAGTTTCACAAATCCACAAAAAGCCGCACCGGGCTATAAGCCGCATGGTTCAAAGAGTGGGAAAAAAGTAGTGGCTTATAGTCCGAAAAATATGGTAAATGCACGCCAGTTTCATAATGTTTTAAATGTAACAATGATATCTACATTACATCAGTGATTGACACATCCAGCTACAAACTTCAGTTAACTTCCATATTACTCCTCAGGACCATGTTTTGATGAGTAGTGGTTTTCTGAAGTGCTAGGCTAACACTAGCATGTTTACTTTCTGTGTTAGCATGAGTGGTTTATAATTTGGCTCATGGCATTTGTCAGTTTTTTCCCGCCTCATAAAAAGTAGCCATGGCTCACTAAGAATGTGACCTGCATTACCTCAGAAGCAACACCGCAACAACAGGTAGTGGAAGTGCAACTTTTTCAGTGGCTACAACACTCAAACGTAGCAGATTTGATTGAGATCCAAATCCTGTTACATTGAGTTGAATTATGACATTCCAAACTGACATTTGCTAATTGTATATCCAGCCAGAAATATTACATGACAGCTAAGATTAAATCAGTAAACCTAGACAAATATGAAGAAATTGAACAAAATTTGCTCTGCAAGTAAGTGAAACCACCCATTAACCTCCAGCAATCTAACTTAAGTGAGTGTAGTTACTTGCTAATTTTATATTCCAGAAACCACACCTGCTTAATTTGTTTTCCCATATAAGCTAATTCCACTATGGCATCTTAAAATAAACCCTTCCACACTTTTAGTTAGTAATGGTGGCGTTCAGGACTCGGTTTGTGTCAGTATGGAGCTCGAGTTGTAAATGTTCCAGTTGCTGCTGTAGCTTCCTCATAACGTGATGTGGAAGGGATCTAGAAATAAACTGTGCATTGTGGCAAAGCAGAAGGTAGCGACCACAATTGGTTCATTTGATAAGTGTTTACATTGCACACTGCTTTGCTCAAATTCCAACCCCCCTGTGGAAAACAAATATTAAATGTCACCAACTGCAGCTGAATCAGGTTTGCTTTATGTACTAACACAATGACTACTGTTCTGCCTGCAGTTATGTTCTCAATTTAAAACCCTTGCCAGAATTTCTCTATGCTCAGTTCAATTCTTATACACATTGTCTCTTCTCAGCATCCTCCTCCCCCTGTGTATTGTTGAAAATCATTAATAATGAGTGTTGTTCACCATGTATTACACTCCTGCAAGCTCACTGAACTAGTTTCTATAAAGAAGCTTTTATTTGCAGTCATAATACTCTGAGCAACCTTACAAACCCTGCAGCTAAGCATGGATCTGGGCTTCTAAGGGCTTTCGCATGGAATGATTTCAGTTTTTTTTAATAGCACTTTTATTTTAGGGACGTATATAAATAATTTGCCCAGAAGGGTTTGTGTTGTATTAGTGGTAAGCCGCAATGAGTCTTTTACAATCCTGTGGGAGAATTTTGGACTGCTCTTTTTTTTCCATAATTGTTTTTATTCAGTTACAGTGGAATAGTGTGTGCAGGAACATCCTAAAGGTCCCTTCAGAGTATTTTAATCAGATTTAAGTCAAGACTTGGGATTTCTAAACTCTGCATATTTTTTTTTAGACATTCAGAGATTAATGCTTTGGTTAATGTCCTTCTGCACGATGCAAGCGTTCTTAAACTTGAGGTCAAAATTTTGCATTTTCTTGCAAGTTCATAAACACTGATCTTAACTGAGGTTGGTTATGCAATGTTGTTCTGGTTTATTTTATCATCATTCACTCTTTAGATGACTTTGGGAAACTGGGGAGGTTCACTTCTGTTCCATCTTCGTTTTGCTCATGGGTAATGGCTTTTCCTGTAGTTTTTCGGAGTCCAAAAGCCTTCAGAGGAATGCCCATTGGGAGTTTTACAGCACGTCTTGTCAAATACTGTTAGCTGGTGCCTTTAACACACTTTAGGTCCTTTGTACAAAAGTTCAGAGACGAGACATACTGGACTCCAGCTTTGGATAGCTTCAAAACTCTCTTTAATAGGATCTCTGGACACCAGGCCTTTTAGTGTGGGCTGCTGACTAGACGCAGCTGGTGAAGGTTGTGTGATTAAAAGAAAAGTATGGCCAGTTTTATGATGCGCATCTGACACTGCTGATGAGCATTGCCCTTTAATGTTGTACCCATTTCAACACTTACAGACGTCAATGGATCTGTTTCTCATGTAAGTTTTCCGCATCGGGCCATGCGGTGTTGCTTTTTAGAATCGTTTAGTCTACTTCATGTTTTCTGACAGGTTCTTTTGCAGTGAACCTGCATTAATCACAATTAATGCCTGATTTAAGCGAGGGGGAGTTATGTTTTCACACAGCCATTTGAATAATGATGTGAAAACAGATTTTTGATCTACCAATGTTATCATTTTCTAGCTTTAACATTAGATTACCTGAAACAAGGTGTGAAAAAAAAAATACTCAGCACAACATAAAAATATTGACATATATATATTTATATCCACAGTGGTTTTATTTAAGTTATCCCATATATTAACATATACTATACTAATTTAAATATTTAATTATGTATTTAATAAATCAAACGTGTAAGCGATTACCAATCTATTTATTTCAATATTCACACAATGTAATTCAGTTTTTTACATACATTAATACATTTTATTTTAATTGAGTTTTATTCACTTTTTATAAATATATTCTTGTGCTTAATAAATTATTTCAATATTTAGATGCATTTCTTGTACTTTACTCATTTATTTGATGTAACTACATCCTGTGCCATTTAAATATTACTAAAACACCTTTTTGATTTGTTGAATTCTGTCAGTTTTATCCTTCAGTACGATCCAAGCAAACACGTATACTATGCATTCAAAAATACTCACATGCACATGCTTAAGCATAACCAGTCAAACAATGCTGGACTAATAATAATTGCAGGCTCAAGCTGAGCAAATGTTTTATTTGTCCTCATTTCTCAAAGTTTTCCCCTCCGTCTTGGCTCCTCCCCCTCTGATTGTGGCGGTGAGGACTAATATTAAATCAGACATGCAGAATGAATGTATGGCAGCACTAAATTTATGCAGGCAGAGCTGGGTCCTGCAGTGACTGGGTACAGTGCCAGCCACAAGGGCGCAACAACAGCATGTGCCTACTTGGGACATGAACTCATTTCCTTTGTGATTCTCCCCCCGCCCCCATCTTTGGCAAGCTCTCTGTCTCTTCTTGACTGTGAACTGCTCACCACTTGTGTGTGTTTTTGTCTTCACCCAGGTGTCTGTCATGTGTGAACAGTGCCTTCCGCTGCCACTGGTGCAAATACCGCAACTTGTGTACCCATGACCCCTCCAGCTGCTCCTTCCAGGAGGGACGAGTCAACACCTCTGAGGTTGGTGGAACACTCACACACACGAGAAGATAAATT
Source organism: Poecilia formosa (assembly GCF_000485575.1). Taxonomy (NCBI): domain Eukaryota; kingdom Metazoa; phylum Chordata; class Actinopteri; order Cyprinodontiformes; family Poeciliidae; genus Poecilia; species Poecilia formosa. The sequence continues at coordinate 2,340,046 of NW_006799996.1, forward strand.
CTCTGTTCTGTTCCTGTGTTTTCTCCACACACAGAGCCTGTTTCGGTTTCCTTCTGCTTGCATTGTTGTCTGTGTTGCAGCTCTCTGTCAGCCTCCAGGCATGTCTTCTGAAAGACAGCCATCGACTCGTCTCTATTTTTCCAAAATGCCGCCTCTCATTCAAAGCTCTTGTTCTCGGCAACAGCAATTAACAGTCCATTATCCCCAGAGCGACTGAGCTTAACAAGTCTTAACAATGTCACTCTGACCACGTCAGTCATGTGAGATGGAAGCAGCTTAAACATGCCTGTGTGTCTTTGGTAGATTCTGGCTTTACACACACTTAGTGCTTTGATTGTAGTGCTTCTACTTTAAACTGAAAACGATACTTCACTTTGACAGCACTCCTTTTTTTTTAATATATTCTTATTCATGACGCCTACGTGACATTGTGATTTCTCTCCCCTTGCTGGTGACCTTCAAACCAAAATGCAATTTCCTCTCTCTGTTTTGCTGACACTCTTCTGCTCTCTGCCCTCTGCAGGACTGTCCCCAGCTGGTGCCCTCGGAGGAGATTCTGATCCCAGCAGGGGAGGTGAAGCCAATCACCCTAAAGGCCAAGAACCTGCCACAGCCCCAGTCTGGCCAGCGAGGCTATGAATGTGTCCTCCACATCCAGGGGGTCAGCCATCGAGTCACCGCCCTTCGCTTCAACAGCTCCAGCGTACAGTGCCAGAACAGTTCGGTAGGCTGAGAAATGCTTCCTTAAGTTTAGCTAAGTCAAGTGTAAATGTCTTCACTTCTCTGGCTTTTGAGTTGAAAGTTTTGTGTTATTTGTTCACACGTACACCAAGTGAGACTCTTCTTAAGTAATTTGCAAGTTTATGTGACCACTGACTTCTGAGATGAGGGGAAATCTGTACCTGAGATGACCTTATGACGCAAATAGCATCTCCCAGTGTTCCTGTAGTTTGTCCACAATTAAATAAACAGATATGTATGCCTATCTGGAGAAGCACTCCTATATTTGTATAGATTTATACAGCAAATAGCTTTGTATTCTCAAAGACCAGAGCTGTTTGCTTCATGCATATTCCATGGGAACAAAGAGGAGAAAGCAGGATATAGTTAGTGAGCACAAGGCCAATCCCTGTCATAGAAATTAAGCTGAAATTAAAAGGATATAATTGCACAAGTGCCTTTTTAATGTTAATTTGATGATGTGATACATTTTTAACCCAAAATAAATTAAACATATCTTTTCCCACTATCTTTTAACATCTGCAGAATGTTTTATATTTGGTGCTCTCATTTAATGTCATTTATTAGTTCACTTATACAGGAGCAAGTGGCAACAGACACTGAACATTTCAGCAGGTGTAGCCTTACCTAATTTGATTTAGGTAAGGCTACACCATTAAGGCGTTTTGCTAGATAAAACAGAAATATCATAAAAGGTTTAAATAAAATAAAAAAAGGTAGAAACATCTAATTTAATTAGAAACCGCTTTGTATATTCACCCGATATGGGAGTTCATGGAGAAAGAGTTTTCTTCATTTTTTTTTTTGTTTGTTTTATCTTCTGTTTTTTCTCCTCTGGATTCATGAAACAGATACATTCAGACAACAAAACACAACCATCAAGCCCAGCAGATGGAAACAATTTGTACCTATTTTTGCATCAGCCTGCTGTCGTCCTCTCTGTAGCCAGAAACACAGCAGGGGCTGAGGTGATCAAACAGGTCTGGAAAAATATTTTCAAATAGTGAGCGCCAGGTCCAGATAAGAAAAAGGCACTTGAAAGACATTCAGAACTGTAAGAACAATATCAGGCCGTCTCAGGGAGGACTCCCACTCACATCAATTTTATCTTTTGTGTGATCACTGTCCTGCTTTTTGGTGAAGGCACAGAGCAGCAGGTAGTATTTTTCCAGTTTTAATTCTGCTGCATCAAAATTACAACCAGCTGTATTTCTAATGTAATCTGCATGCCAAGCTCAGGGTTTCAAAATCAGTTTTGTCTAGATTGAATTTTAAAAAGCCTGGCTGACCTTAAATGAATGCAGAGATGTTGCTTGTTCTGTAGTGCTACTTCAGCAGCAGACCTTCCTTTGTCTGCACTTGAGAATTAAATGATGCACGCTCTGTTTTGCACATACACACAAAATATCCTTGTGAATACTCCAGAGTGTTCATAAATAGTTAAGTCCTTTTGGTTTTGAGTTGTGCATACATTTTCCAGTCTTCCAATAGTCCGAAAGCATCCATGTTGGAAAATGAATGTTGGTGGTTGTTTGTATCCACGCAGACCTCGACCAATCTCTGCCATTTTAAGAAAGTGTTGGCAAAAACGTCACAGATCTCTTTTACCACATGTTGCATATACTTGTGTTTCTGCGAGTATTGTTTAGTCAAAGCTGACAAATGCAATAGGTGATTACAAAGGAGAGAACCAAAGAAAGCTCAGTGTTTCCAGCTGACCCATTTTTTTTATTGGGGTGGTTCCTGTGTGTCAGCTCAGATATTGAGATGATGTAAGTTTGCTGTAACATAGGAAGGAAATGTTGCTGCAACTGCTATACAAGAACTCATGAGGATTCCAATTCCCAGACCTCCCATTGAAATATTCCTTTCTTTCTCTTTTCCACTGTGATCCTCTCTTCTGTCTCTTTCTGTCTCTGCTTCGCTGACTCTGGCCTCCAGTATCTGTATGAGGGAATGAGGATCAGTGAGCTGCCTGTGGATTTTTCAGTGGTGTGGAATGGCAACTTCATTATTGACAACCCAGAGAATATACAAGGTAAGAACAGTAGATGTTTGCAGAAAACAGGGTAGAGAAGCAAATGAGATAAAATGTTAGAGCTACACTGGATAGAAATATAGAAGAGGAGATGCTGTCTCATCTAACATGCTGTCAGTTTTCCTTAAAACAACAATTAACAAACATTCACTGACCGCGTCTTTACTGTGTTGCCTGCTTTACCCCACAGTGCACCTGTATAAGTGTGCAGCCCAGCGGGACAGCTGTGGCATGTGCCTGAAGGCAGACAGGAAGTTCCAGTGCGGCTGGTGCAGCGGAGAGGGAAGGTGCACACTGCGACATCACTGCCCTCTCATCAACCCTTACACCACTCGCTGGCTCAACCTGTCCACCAAGAACGTCAAGTGTACCAACCCACGCATCACTGAGGTTTGCACTGATAATCAGCTTTCTGTCTTGCTTGCCTGCCCACTCAGATGCAGCTGTAGTCAGTCTGTCACTGTCTGCTTCCACTGCAATCTGGACCTTCATTCAGTCACAATTCATCATTGACAATCATCCTGTGCTGCAGTGCTGCACTTAGAGTGCCAAATTGCAAATGTATTCACATTCCTTTCAACATTTCGTTGTGTTAAAGACACAAACTTCATGCTGTTTTATTGGGATTTTATGTGATAGCAGAATAGTGCATGATTATGAAACAGGAGAAAAAAGATACATGGTTTTCAGAGTTTTATACACAGAGAAAACTTATAATTGTGGTATTCATTTTTTCCCCCTCAAGCCCTATTTCCATCAATCTGTTTTTTGAAATATTGCATTAGAAAAGGTTGATGGAAACTGCAAAATTCAAAATGACTTCCTAAAACTTGCACAACAGCTCTTAAACTTGCTTCAGGTGGTGTGTGGCTTTTCTGAATTCGCTAAAGGGGAGATGCAGAGACTTATTTGCCAAACAGGTTCTGATGTAGCAAACCTTCCCATCCACTGGTGATGGATCTGTGCCTCAGTAGACGCACAAAATCAAGACAAATGTAAAAGTCCAAACCTCCATGACGGTCAGATAAGAATGGGAGTGTTTGTAAACATTAATATGTTTTGAGTATGCAAAAATATAGTTTGATATAAACCATTCCATTGCAGCTCTGGCTGTAGGTTTTGTGCCGTTGGCCTTCCAGTTGAATCTTCGCCCCAGCCTGTAGTCTTTTGCAGGCTGCCTGCAGGGCGGTTCCTGCAGGCAGCATGTCAAAACTGTCCAGTATTTAGTTCCATCCACCTTCCCATTAACTCTGACAAACTTCCCAGTCCATACAGAAGAGAAGCATTCCCCCTGCTTCATGCTGGAATCACACTGGGAATAGTATGTTCTGGCTAGTCTGCAGTATTGGTTGCACTAGAGTTTATATAAGGGTATCATAATGAAAGAGGCTGAACACAAAGCCATGTCACATTTTTTTCATCAGAGGAGTGATAGACTGTACAGTTAAAGATCTTTGTTGCAGCTAAAGTAGCTTTTAGTATTTACAAAACATTACTAGAGTTGAGCTGACAACACTGCTCATATTTGTGCAGACACATAAATACTGACCTCTAAAATGTCTGAATTACTTTGTAGAGAAATGCAAGAAAACAAGGTTTTCTATTCTTCCCTTGCTTAGTCTGGAAACAGCATGAATGAGAATAAACCTCCTCTTAGCTCCCCATGGTGCTTTTCTCACCTACTTGTGTGAGATCTTTAAACGCTTGGTGTCTGACAGCAGTTTGTCCAGGTTTATCTAATTGCGAGGAAGAATCTGCATCTAATTGTTTAGGTGGTTGGATGTGTCATGCTCAGAGTTCACTTCACCTTCACAATTTTTGCAAGGGTAAAGTGGGGGTGCATTTACACATAACAAGGACAGAGATATTCAGTTTTAAAGGGCTGTTGTTTTGACATCTGCTTTCTCTTTGTGCAGTCTCTACAGATGCTTCCTCATAGGTTTTAAGGTTCTTTGCCTTTGCACAAGGTTAAATCAGGCCTTTGAAAGTAACTTTGGCACATAGAAATAGTTGGCAGCAGAACTTTGCAATCAAAAGTCTGAATAAATAGCTCTAAAGGTTACATAAATATCTTGCATTAGATTACAGGCATGTGTATGAGTGGCAGCTCCTTCTGCTTCCCCCACACAGTTCAAAAGCCCCACCCATTACTTCAATATCTTCCATCTCAGCAACACCTGGGTCGTGATCTGGAAGCGGTTAACTGTTTTCCATAATTGGGCCCTTGCTTGCTCAGGCCACGTTCTCCTCCACCCTGGTGCATTTGCTGTCACTGAGGAGTCAGGCCAGTAGGGACTGACTATTTAATTAGGTTTGGTAACACACCAGTGCTTTGTGGTTAACCCACCAGACCTCTCTGTCTCCACACAGATTCATTCGACTTCCGACTTCACCGCCACATACTCGGATCAAACTCTAGCCAATTAAAAACTTAATTCAACACGGTGGTTAATTGATCTGCTTATCTTGACCAGTTTTTTTGTGTGAAAAAAGACAGGATTCTAGGATTGTTTTCCCCTTCACACCAGTCCTCTGTTTTTTACTTTTTTAATTTTAGTCTTGACAACATAGATTTTAAATCCAGAATTAGAACACAGTTTTTGAGTTATCTCCCCCACACGGTCCTTACATGGTTTAAACACAGTTCAGAAGTGGATATGTTGAAAATGACTAACAAGTGTTTATTTGAACACTTATGGTTCTTGACAATAAAAGCACTTCCTCCTTGAATACATTTTTTAAAAACTGACATTAGTAAGTGCCAACTTGCATACATCCTATACAAGTTGGATGTATGCATGTTTATACTTTGACTGAGATATTGCATTTTATTAATATTCCAAGTTATGTTCAATTGTTTGCAATAGTATTTTGATTAAATTAAATGGCTGCCAACAAAGCAGCTCATGACCTGAATAAGTAACCTGCATTAATGCAGTCTTATAGGATGTCTAGTTTGCATGGATCTAATGTGAGAATGTGTTGCGCAACTTAAGCTGGACTTGGATTGATCACTTGTAAATAATGTAACACATTGCAAAATTTTAATTCTCTGACTTTTGCATTCACTGATTGTAGGTAAGATACCACTGGTATGCAAGACTTAATACATTTGACAACATATTTAACATTTGAGTTAGTAGAAATAGTTTACACATCAAAAATAATTTGCAAAGACTGTTGCATGGCTACGGCTCACCTGAGCAGGTTTGGAGTCCATAACGAGAGACAAATTAAAAATAGAAATTGAAATGCACATTTCAAATTGGGCTGCAAGTGCAGAAATATTGGATTACTGGATCCAGTTGTTATCCAGAAGTCTATTGATTATAACTGCAGCTTTGGTGACAAGGAGTCACCTTAAGATATTTCCAATGATTGTTTCCTTGTTAACAAGGCACAAATATTTACAGTGAATAAGACTCAAGCTTATTTAAAATGAATCAATTAAACTGCTGTGGAAATGGAATGCATTTTATTTGCTTTTCTTATTTTTTATTGGTGATTGACTCCAAAAGCTGCTGTGACATTGCAGAGGTGTGTTAAAAGCCGTTTTACCAGAAGCCCTTGGAAATCCGCAAACTGATTTCAACAAGAAATCAGTTTGGTTTTTTAAGACATTAAACATTAAATCATCAAACCTGGAAGAGTTGTGGTTTTATTTTACTGACATCTGACAAAGGAATATATGAAGATACAATTGAGCCAGTGTTAATTACACAGAGCCAACCAGAGCTCTGAATGAAAAGGGCTACTTTGAGCCATCTGAAGTCAGATTTCTTTGTGACTGTAGGGTGCAAAACCAGCTCTGCGTGAGCATGTACTTCAAACACAGACACACCTATTTTCTTTTTTTCCTTTTCATTGGTTGTGAAGTTTGCTCCACCCGGAACCCCCCTCTAGTCTCTCATTGATTACAGTTACTTTAAGAAGCAGACATCACCCCCCCCGTGGGGTTGAATTTATTAATAAATTTGATTTTGATTGTATGCACCAAAGCCCCCATCATGAGCTGATTTGTATACATACTAGCACATTAGTAGATGTGCCTACCACAAGATAGGCCTTTTAAATAATTAATGTTTCTATTAAGTGCCAGGGTGCCTCTCACCATGGTCCATTAATATTGAAGAGATGTAAGCTCCCACTAACAGCAGAGGGAACAACATCAAATGAAGCTGGGGGTTAGACGGGCATATAAAAGGCGTCTGTTCAATTGGCTTTAGCCATAGCTTCTGTGTGCATTTACAGCGAAGTGAAGAGGCTGCCCTGCCTGCCACTGACAGGCTGTATAAATGTTGGTCTGTAGCCTTGGGAAAGAAAAATGTCAGATTCAGAATTTCTTTTCCTTTCACCTCCTTGTATGTTTTTCTAGGCTAATTGTTGGAGCTGTGCACAGAATAAAGCATAGAAACCCTTAAATTAGATACATCCTGCATTGCTGTACCATAATTTTACACTCAAACCTTTAATTTGAGGACATTTAATTAGTGGGTAAAAATCCCATGGCAATAAACAATTGTTTTTTTAACAAGATCATCGCTGGCAAAGTTATTGGTTATCTTAACATTTCCTTTCAAATAAATGCAGTTAAATTAGATTATTGTTTGCACCGCACTTATTTTCAAGTTGATCAACTTCCAATTCATTATCAAGAAAAAATGATTAAAAAAAACAAACTGACATTTCTTTTAGTCAGCAGCCTCAAACTTACATGAAGCCACATTCTTACATTACCACGAAACAATAAGGGAGGTAAAATAAAATCTTAAAAGCTCACTTTTGGAAAACGGATGCGTTCTTCATGCCAACTGCCACTTTCTGTCTGACGTAAATGCCTGGAGTTTGCTAAACGGAGACCTTAGTTTGGTGAGGTGAGACTATAGAGTAGTTTTTTCAGAAACACACATTCTATATTGGTTTGAGCATAAAACAATGGGCAAACATGTGAAAAAGTGTGTTAATTTCAGATATGGAGGAACTGTGATGCTGTGGGCTTGTTTTTCTTCCAGAGATCCAATGAACCTTGTTGGATCTTTAAAAAAAATCAAGTATATTTTAAATAAAAATCAAATGAATTCAATGAGTAAACTAAAAATGGAGTCTTTCAACAGGATACCGACCCGAAACAAGAAATTGTTCACCATATTATCTAAAATAATCTCTCTCTGTAACTTTGTGAATTTTTATAGATCATAACTATGTGCTGTGCCTCTGGCAAAAGCAGTAATTGTGCCAACAGTGATTTTGTTAAAATCTAATATTTTTTTTAAATAAAGGATTTTTTCCCTGTGATTGTTCAGATTAAATGAACTCAAACAACAGATAGGATGTTCATAGTTTTTAGTGTGAGATTGTGCTACTGCAGTGCAATATCAAGGTTTTTTTGTATCCATCTTTAAAAAGGGTGCCAATAAATGTGACTGGCATTTGTGTGTAAAAGTTTTAATGAAAGCAAAACTGGTTTCTCCCATTTTTGCCCCCTCACATTTCCTCCTAGCACACACTGAGAGCCCTCTCTCTTTCCACCCCATATTTCTTAGCTCTCTACAAGACATTTAAGAGCCCATAAAGAATTTAGGATGCTGTTTGTTGAGAAAAAAGTGACCAGAGCGGTTTTATCAAGCCCATTAAATTTTACTCACAATTAAACGTGACATGCTCAAATTAGTCTGAGTAGAGGCTAAAGACAATGAGATTAGCTGCCAGCTTCTAAGCTGTGTCAGACTTTATTTTATTTCCAAAGCTAAATATGCTGTAAAAGGAGAGGGGGATGCAGCTTCTGTGTGGAGTGACTGGGAAGTTATATGAAACGGTGAACAGAAAACAGGAACACAGGGGGGAAAAGTGCTGATATTTTAACTTTTAATGATAGATGTGATGATTAAATGTTATTCCTGAATTGTCTTGGAAAATTCAGCAGTTGTAGCTGCAGTGACATGCCAGACTTGCATGGCCTGAAGGCACTTGGGATGGTGGATTACTCTCTGCTGTGTATATTGGGTTTAGCCATGCCTGCATCAGCACATCTTTTCCTACAATTACTTCAGCCGAATATGTCAAGACCACACTGATAGGCAACCCCAGGCTTTTCACATCAGAACATTGTCTCTTCCTCCCTCCAGCTTAAATGCATAGCTTCCTACAAAATATTTCTTTTATAATGATTTCTTTCTTGAAGATTTGAACATCTCCTTTCAATTTAGACAGTCTTTCTGCATAATGCTTTTGGCAAAATATGATGGGATGTCAAAGCAAATAGGAGGCCAGTAATCTGGTCCCCTGTGTTCAAAGGACATAGATTAGACTGGAGAAAGTGCACTAATGGGATGCTGGGATAGCAGTGTGTATGCAGGCTTGCTGTTTGTTGGGAATTACCCTCCATTGACAGTGTGACAATGTCACACAGGCAGCCGCAGTACTTGTAAAAGGATTACACAGGAAGCGTGGATTGGTAGCACTGGGTGGTAAAAGAAGGAATAAGGGCACTAAGGTGTGCATGCATGTCCAATGAGGCTTCCTCTGGAAGTCTGCATGATGGTTAAAACTCATAAGTTGGTGTTTGGAGGAGGAAGTCGCATGTTACCAACACCATGTTCCCACAGCTAAACATGGTGTTGGTAGCTTTATGATGAGGAATACTTTTTTTCAGGAGGGACGGGGTAACTGACTGGAGTTACTGAGGAAATAGCAGGAACTTATTTCAGGCTGGAAAAACGTGCCGAGACGTTTGCAAAAGTTCATCTTCTATTGGAAGAACAATCTGTACAGTCAGAACTGAAGTGGAGCAGTTTATGTCGAAACATCTACATCCAGTATTATAACCCTGTCAAGCCCAGGTTTAAATCCTATTGAGAATTGTCAACATTTGAAATTTGCTGTGGATAGACGATCCAAAATGAATGAGATTCAGTTTTTCTGTACAGAGGAATTGGCCAAAAAAAATTTAATAGTGAGAGAAAGAGCAAATGGTAGTTTTGAAGTATTGACTAATGCCTCTTTCTTCACATATTTATTTCTTTTAAAAAATGAAAAGGCAATATCATCTTTTTTCTTCTTCAGTTATGTAGTGCTTTGTGTTGTCTATCACACAAAAAGGAATAAAATGTCTGCTTATAAGATTACATGTGAAAAGGTCCAAGAAATACCAGCCCTTTAGACACTGTAGACAAGGTGATAAAAGAACTCAAGCGATGCTAAGATGATGCTACTGATGAGATTATCTACAGCATATCATTTTAATAGATTCCTTCCTGTACGTAAAGGTCATTAGAATCAGGTTTACTGGCAATCAAAGCAGAGTCTTGTGTACAGAAAGGATCCATTATAGATTTAGCCCCTTTGTGTATGTAAGGAATGCCGAGACAAAGCTCCTTGCAGCCTGGAGACACTGGTGGCGTGTGCCTTTGAAGTGGTTGATTTTCTGTGATCCTGATGAATCAAGCCTCTGTCTGCCAATGGGGAGCTCAGTCAAATGGGTTTCATGCATGGATTAGACTTCCTGTGCTTATTTCACCACAGGAAAGGGTCTGTTTCAGCCTTTAGGGTAGGAGAGAGGAGGTCTCTCAAGCTTTTAGCTTTTCCCATCTGTGATATAGCAACACCATCTCCGCCTCACCTGTCACCCATCTTGGCTTATGGGACAGAACAGAGTGGGATCACTAACCTACCAACGCTACCCACCCCACCCCAAGTGCTCAGTCTGTCTTCTCCATTTCACTCCTGCTGTCTCAGGCCACTACAATGCTTATGTAACTGTCACTAAGTCTACTCAAATAGATGACATGGATATATTTAGCCATTATGTTTCTCCCCCATTCTATACCCTGCATGCCCAAGCATTGCTAAAAAATTCATGTATTCAGACCCCTCAGGCAGTGCAGTGACACACTTACTTTACATCCAGAGCAATTAATGTCCGCTGAATCTAGATTACAATGCTGGCGTCCCACAGGGAAACCGGCAAAGCTGCGGTGAGTGTACCGGGCGGAGTGGGGAGGGTGCACAGCACATCAGTGACCGGTTAAAACTCTGTGTTGGTTTTTGTTTTTGGATGAGTGGCCAGTAATAACATATTGATTGTTTACGTTGCACTGGCAGCTACACAGCCAAGTGACATCTCCTCCCTATTGACCACCTCTTTCTTAGTTGCTGTCTTTTGTTAACGCCCTTTCCTGCCCACAAACATTATTTTTACTCTCTTACTCTTTTTTTCAATCCCTTTTTTTGGGGTCTAAAGTGCTGGATGAATGCCAGATCGACTATTCAGTGTGGCTTTGCAGCACAGAAGGCACTTTGCCACACTGTGCCAAGGTCATGCTGGGAAGCCATATTGCAGTTTATGAGTAGGTGGCCTACGCTAACCATTAATATTGCCCCTTGTTACATTATCCATTAATGGCAACAGCAGAAGATGCTGATCAAGCAGATATCCCGGGTGTTGTTAATCCCTTTCATTTCTTTGTGAATTTTATTACTTAATTATTGTCTATGAAATGGAAATCTTTACTGGTTGTTGATGTTCAAGTGCAGATTGGAGTGAGATGTGGGTGGGGTTAACAGTTGGAAATCTGGGATGTAACTAATGAAACGACCAAGGATTTATTTTGGTCAGAAACACTTTGTCAGATTAAACAGCTGATCTGTGTAGTCAGTGCAAGTGGTTTGCTTAGTGTTAATTCTGGTAAACCCTAATAAAAATAACATTTGATGGACAAGCCCAGGCATCAGAGCAATGTCGTCCCAAAGAAAAGCGGTGAATGCAAAGGCACCATGTCAAAGTTAAGGAGTAAATCGAAACTTTATATTGTGGCTTATCCAGCAAGGAAGAGAAAAACTCAGAGCAGTAGCTTGGAGACCCAACAAACTGGCACCCTAACAATGGATTTATAAGCTCTGTTGCAAGTCAGATCTGCCTGTGATTAACATTTTAATATGACCACTTATAAATTGTTATTCTAAAACTTTAGTTCTGGGCAAAGTGAGATGGGAGACATAGAGGAGAGGCTTGTACCCCACACCCAAATACTAACGACCCTGAAGTGTTACCATGTTTAAACATAAAGATGAGCCAAAGTTGTGCTTTAGCTACTTTTGTGACTTCAATGCCCTCTTGGAACAATAACTCACCTCAAGTCCTGACATTATTTGTTTTAAGAAGCACAACATATTTACACAAACATGTTCTGTTGCCTGTGCTGGTTATTCAAAACATTGTACAAATACTCTTTTGACAAGTTGCTTTTTGTGTCCTCCAGGTGACTCCGATGGCTGGACCACCAGAGGGGGGAACTCGGGTGACTATCTATGGCACAAACCTTGGCCTTGCTTTCTCAGACATGGTGGACAACGTAGAAGTGGCAGGTGTCAGATGCACACCCGTGGAGGAAGGCTACATTATTGCTGAACAGTAAGTCACAAAAACAGGAGAATTAGCTAATCAGCTTGTTACTTTTTAGTTTAAACCTCTAGGCATTTCAGCATATTATGCTAATTGGTTGAAAGAAAGTTCTATCTAAGGAAACTCAGCTGATTGTATCGAGTGAATCTGGAGCAATCCCTCTTCCTGAAGGAGCATGTAGTGACTCTTTATTAGGCCTTTGTAATCTGATATGTTTACAAAATTATGTTGCTTTGTTCTCAATTTTCCCCTTCCTTATGAAACCTCTTTGTACTTAAAAGGTATTTAGTTATATAGTGAAAGAGGAAAATTTCAAAAATTAATTGGAAAAATAGCCTGAATTTAGTCATCAATATTAAACAGAAAGTGCATTATTAAAGAAAGTGTGAAGTTAAGTGCAGTTCTCGCACAGAAATATCCTGTTCCTTCATTAGGGAACTGCTGATTTATCACACTTTGGTTGCTCAGTGCCTCATTTTTTTTTGCTCTGACTGTTTTTTGAGGAATTTTTCTGCTTGTGGTTGTCATCAGCTTTTCTCCAAAGAATCTGGGTTACGTGGTGTAATGATTCATGTATTAATAAATTTGATTCGCTTTATAGTTCCATCTGTCAAACACAACAGAAAAACAGATCCCTGTTTATTTTCTACCCTTACCTACAACAAGGTGTTCAACCTTATCTTTCTAAGATATCTATTTTCGCTTCTTCCTCAATACATTTCTAACATTTATACACCGACAAATACAGCAACATACCAAGATAATTACAAGTGTTGCTATCACCTTTTTATTCTATAACAGCAATTTTCTCTTTCGACGAAATAATCTACTGCAGCACCTTTTTCTAGTCCAGGTGACCATATGAAGCGGGTTGGACAAAAATAATCTTGTTGTGCATAGTCCTGTCACTTACAACAATTCAAGGCTGCAAATTGGAAGACAGTGCATTAGTTCAGCTTGCAAAAAATAAAAATGATCCTGAAGGATATGACATACTTCTCTTTGCACTTTGGAGAATTCTTCTCTAAATGAGTGGCTCAACTCATCCAGCTGCAGAGCATTTGATAAAATCAAGCTGAACATCTACTAATTCTGGTCAAAAGCAGATTTCTCTGTGTATCTCTGTATTTTTAGGTTGATATACATGGTGACTTAAATGCACATAAGTCTCTTTCAGATTTAGATTTTATACAATTTACTAAAAAGCATCTATTCAATTGAATAGGTGTTTCCTTTTTGTAATTTTGTTTGAAAACATCTCCATTGTTGTAGTATTATAATACATGGGAAGAGTATGCAAGCTTCAGTATTGAATATTTTCAGCTTCTCTAACACAGTACCATAATATTACAACAGCTTTTCAAGTTGACCAGTAACATGTAGCCTGCAGCTTTTAAAAGTGATTTGTTGCATAGGAAGGTTACAAATGAATCAATATGTTCACATTGAGGCTGATAGCTGCTTTCCCTCACTGTCTTTCCTTTAATGAAGACTGGAGCTGGTCCAAGCAGTCTGTTCCTGAGTTTGCTGTTAGACCCCTGCAGGACACTAACCCATTTCTCTCAATGTTTCTAATCTCGTCAGCTACAATCCCACAACAGCTGTGTGTGTTTACTTGTGTTTACCTCTCTAATTGTCCCATGCTGGGCGTACATCATATTAAAGTCTGTCCCAGTCACCCAGAACTAATGAAACATGGCCCGCGCCTCACAGCTCACCCATCATCTCGCTCCCAGCTAGAAATGCAGATGTTTGTTGACTTGGAGACCAACTAGCTGGTATTTCAGACCTCACATGGGTTACAAAGGGATCATTCACATATTGCTTTAATAAAAACCTTCGCATCAGAAATAAGTTCAGTTTCCCTTAGTTGCAATTTCTTTGGAGATACTTCAGAGAAGACACAAACTACTCGACTTGCAGCCATCAAAGATTTCAGAATAATACAATCTGAAAGAGAAGTGCTGTTCGAATAAAAATGAAGCTTCAAACAACATCCCCAACTTCTAGTAGAGCTACGTAAAAAATTAATCATTTATTGCCTAAGTAGAACCTCGCACTAAAAAATGTTGAAAAATCTAATCTGTGAATTGAGTGTAGTCATTCACGGAGGAATAAATTGAATTTATCAAGGTTTTTCTGTTTCTGTTGCATAATGACTGCCTTTGCAATGATGCTAAGCCTGGTGATTACATTAAAATAGAACTAACTGAACCTATTAAGCAACTCAAACTTCTTAGGAACTTTCTATTAATAAACCACGACTTCCTGTTTTTCTAGGGAATAATAGATGCTGATTTCTCTTATTTGCTCTTCAAAATGGGAAATACAAGAAACTATGCCTGTCAAGCAAGGCAGATGTGAGCAGACTAGGACATGGCTACAAAAAGACAGCTACTAGTCTAAAAATAACTTTTTCCAATTATATTCAAATTGAAGGTGAGATTTTTGTAGATTTTTCATCAAGTGATCAGAGTGCTATAAACACTTTCAGAATATTTAAAGTAGAACAAATATTCCCATATGATTTTTGTGTGTGTGTCTCACTTCAGTGGTTGGTTAAAGTAATTTATAATCACCTATGTGACATAGTGTCATGTCGTGCTGCGAGAGTGAGATAACACACATGCAGCCGACTGAATGAATACACATTCACATCCACACAGGAGCCTTTAATCCTAATTCTTCCCTTGGCCTACTTCTGCCCTCAGAATGAGAAACAGCTAACCATTGCACGATGTGCATCTTATTGTTATTATACTGTTGAAAATGACACTTATAAGCAGGTATTCTTATTAATTCTTCTAACTTTTTAGTAATTTAAGGATATCAATAAGAGTGTGTGTCTGTGGGAAATTCAAAAAATACAGAAACTTGTAATGAGCAGCATGTCTGTGGCTTGAAGCTGTGCACTGGCCAGCTGTGATTAAAATTCACATTGTGCCACTTGGCTTTAGGGGACAATTTGTCAGCAGCACGCTGATCTGACAGCACTTTAATCTAAATGGGGAAGGCAGGGAAATTCATTCACAGTATGTGGTAGACAGAAAACAATATTTGAACAAATTTGAAGAAATAACCCATAATTTGCTTTGGCGAAACTTGCAAAGAGTTGGATTGATGTGTTAAATTTTGGGCTGGAATTTTATCTCTGGAGTTCTGGGGATCATAACTGCTTAATTATAGGGATCTACTAATCTAACTGTGGGTGTTTGTTTCCTGGCGTAATGCAGTTACCAGGCTTTCTATGATGGGAGCCTGAGTTAATATTACTAATACAGAAAAATTGGTGGAAGACACTTTTGCTTTGATTAAAACTCCTCACTTTGTCTTTAGCAGCCATTTTTTTGAGAAACAATTCCCTTCTGCTACAGATATCCAAGATTCCAAATTGAATCTTTATTATTAAATATTTCTCCCTTCTTATCACAGTGTATTAAAGAATTAAAGTAAGACATTTTTCAAAACATATTTTCATAAATCTGCAGTTTAACAAAGAGCCGAAGATAAACCAGGGATTTTGTGTGAGAAAGTAAGTGAATCCCTGAGCCTCTGAAGCCTGGCAGGAAAAAAAACAATAATCTCCTTTAGCCACTTTCCACCACGGAGTGCGTCATACAGCACAAAACTCCCACAGCCATTTGTTTTAATTCAGATAATCGCTACTGGAGAAACAGTGCATCAGCTGTGCTTCATCAGCTCCACCCCTACCTAGCCCTGCCATCTGCCTCGCCACACACTCTGTCTCCCTTTGCAAACTGTGATTGCTCCTTGTTCTTTATTACTGCCTGGCACCAGCAATCGATAGAGATACTCACTTTATTATGTCATTTGATCTAGTCACCCGCTGCGTTGGTTGTCACCTGATCACACGCTATGATAGAGCGGTATTGATCCTACTGTGTGATTTGCATTAAAGTCGCATCACAAGAATGAGAGCAGCGCTGCTGGGGGGCCGCGTTGTTGGTGGGCAACTTTACTTCAATCAGATCAGAGTTCTGTTGGAGCGCCACAGGAGGAGTAGTGCTGGTTTCATTTATCATGTCTTCAAGGGGGTTCTGGTCGATAGCTGGATGTGTCCCCATAATGGCATGCATGAAACAATAACAGGAGATTGCAATTAGGCCAGTAGATGAATCAATATCAAATAGAGAAGTGTTTTGATTAGTTTCTCAAAAACTTTTAGTAAATATAAAATATAAATGCAAATATAAAAGTGACAGATCAAGTTCAGTTCAATCCAGTGAAGACAGACTTTTAATTCCAATTTCCTAGTTAGACCTTCGAACCACATCCACAGAACTTAGTGGTGGTGGTGGCATGGCTAAATGTAGAAAACATTGAATGTATTTAAATAAATTTAGAAGGCATTGCGTGCATGGGATTTGTTTTTAACCTGTTTGATAAGAGGTGCTTTAATCCTATGTTTTGTTTTATTTTTCTTGTAGGATTGTGTGTGAGATGTCTGTGGCTTCGGCAGACAACAGACCCGGCCCGGTCCAGCTGTGTGTGGGTGAATGCAGACCAGAACTTAAGACTCGCTCCTCACAGCTCTACTCCTTTGTGGTATGTTTGCATTTACATTATACAGCAAATAATTCTGCTGGACAGAAAAAAGACATTTACATGTTTGGACTTCAGTCAATAAAAGTCCAACAAGGCAGCTGTGAATAAAACTACTGTACAGGTTTAGTTAGTTGAGCGAAGGGGAATTGCTACTCGCAAATTAATTGTTTTGAGGGCCTCTGGCAACTCAAAGACTTTTAAGTTGCCATGCCAACCACCAGTGTAATTAGGCAGCTCGGTGTTTGCTTATAAGTTAGTTTTGAAATATCACTTCTTGACTGACAGCAAAAGGTTTTAAGAGGTCCTTATTAGAATTGTGTGGTGGTCCATGGTTGGCGTTTCTCCTGCTCTGTATTTATGATCAAGTTGTGAGGTTAATATCGCTTCATAAATATTTTGATAAAGACGTTTTCCACTTTTCTCCAGTTTTGCAAGTCAATTTGTGTTTCACATCCTACCAGCTGAGCTACAGCGTTACTCAGTAAATATTAATAAAACATTGCTACATATTTTAGAAATGTGGTTGTGCAGAAGCAAAAGTTGCTCAGGAATCTCTGTAGCTTTTGAACTTTATAAGCAACAGAACTTTCAAATTGAGAGCAACGAAAACATCTGTAACTTCTTAAGTTGTTTCTTTAAACTATTGTAAACTATCATATAAATGAACTGATTTTGTTCTTCATAAATATGTACAAAAGTGTTATACTAAATTTTCCTGCATCTGTGTGGAATTGGAAACATTTGATACTCAGGAATCAGGTTGGCACACTCTTCTTTCTCTGTTGTGCAGTACTCTAAACTGCAGCCAGGTCCACATATGTAAGCACATGCACTCTGTCCTCAAGGCCACTTTGTATCATAAGATCTCAAATTGTTGGGAATGCTAATTTGTTGCTTTGATTGTAACAAGTGGATCCTCAAAGTTTCAGTTTATACCCCTGCATGAATGGCAAATGTGCAAGCGACTCACGCCGTGATCACACGCCATCACAGATGCGCGGCTTGACTCTTGTGCTGACAACACTCCTGATTGTCTTCCACTTCATGGCCCCGAAGTCTGTTTTTCCTAAAACAAGCTGCTCCACTGTCTTTCTAACCATATGTCATATCATGTGCTTCTGTCCAGAGGACGCAAGCACAAGGGATTCGTGGTCCTTTCATACATAAAACAGTGTCAGGATCCATTTGGATGGAACAGCTGATTGCATTGTGTAACAAGGTTTTGCCGAGGCACTCTGGATCATATTTAGCTGTGCTGATGGAAGTGGAAAAATTGTTTCTCAGGGAGTGCCTCGTGAGGTCCTTCATTTTGTAAAGTTCATTGCAAAACTTTGCCAAGTTACTACCAACAATGTCATGATTATTTAATAGGATTTTTTTGTAATAGGTCAACAAGTGTTTTTGAAATGTAGAAATTCAGCTCATGTAGTATGCATTCTCTTATCGGTTAGGGAGGTCTTTGTCAGCTGTGCACATCGAGAGAGAGAGATTTTTTTACCGCTCCTTCATGGCCAGTAGCTGACTAGTCAGGAAGATTTGCCACCTAAAAACTTTTGCAAGACACTATAAACATTAAGGAACAATGAAAATAAGTCTTCTGTGCACTTTGGTTTTTGCTGTTTATTCATAATATTGTGCAGTAGAAATGTTCTTTGAAGCCTGGACATGCACATGCTTTTGGGTTTCACTTTTACTGATTCAAACATTCTTGAAGAAAACAGCCATTCGTCTCTGAGTGGATCAAAAACGATTTTAGCAAAGACAGATTTACCACCATTCAAGGTTGACACTGATGTTCTTTTTTTCTTTGAGATCTAACCTGCTGATTCTTTTTTTATTGTCTTTCTTTTGGCACTTGTGACCTTTATTGACCAGGCAGGAAATGGGCAGAGAGAAAGGGGGAAGACATGCAGCACAGGTCTCGGTCAAACCCAGGATGGTTGCGCCGAGGACTGTGACCTCTGTGTGGGGCGCCAACTCTTCCGCCAAACCATGAGACGACCTGAACTGCTGACATTTCTTTTTCTAATCCAAAAGAAAATAATCAGATCTCAAGACTTTGCCAATTTATGCATTAACTATGTGCCCAATTTTCAATCTGATTTTTACTGAGGTCAAAAAGTGATTCAAGTGATGTTAGAAAGAAAAAAAAAAAAAAAAAAAAAACAAGACCCAGAGCCAAGAGAAAATTGGCCAATTTCATCACTGCTTTTCAGCCTCTTTGTCCAACTTCTTTCTTCATGTTTCTGGCATTAATTTAAGTAATGTCAAAGAAAATGCTTTAATAGTTTACAGACTTTTTAGAAAAACTTCTCACAGTGTCCCAAAAATGGTTTTTGATACCCAAACATGATTTAATGGATTGGAAGGCGTATGAGAGAGAAGAGACTGACAAATAAATGAAGTTGCTAAAATACAAATAAGGCTTTTCTGACTCACAGACATTTCCCTGCTTTCGTCACCTCAGTCTCAACCTGCACCCAGCAGACTATCTGCCATCCCATTTGCACTTACTCACTCACTCACACCTCCACAATTAGCTTTCTCGTAACAATTAACAGCGTTCTGTAATTAGCAGCGTTGTTCTCGGAGCACCTGGTTAGTTCCTGTGCCCTGGAAGTCACCCGTACTGTTGCAGACAGTTCTGAGTTTTGCCATTATGGAGCTCTTGGCTTTGTGTGTCCATGTCTCTTTAATGAGTGATGCACCTGCCACCAAGCGAAGATATTAAATTCTTCAGGGGTTTCTTCTCTGAACCTAGAATTTTCACTATTCCTTGCACAGCCAAAAAGTGTGAGGACAGTTTTTTTTTTCTTTTTTAACGTTTTCTTTGTAACACACTACTCCTTACAGTATGTGTACAGGCGGGAAAAGGGTTATGAGGACAGGCTGTTCATGGAGTAGGTTCAGAAACTCGGCTTTATGTTTGAGCAGGTAGAAATCTCCGGGTTTCCCTAAAAGCACGTGTCCCTGTGTAAGTGTGCTGTACTCTCATTTCCCATATGACGAGCTGTCTACGTGGATATTTCTCCATCTGTCTGTGTGATGGCAACTTAGCTGCCTGCTGCTGTAAACACTAGTTATTTTCAGAGCATCTTTAAAAAGCTTCACTCAGACACAACTCACCAGTGCTCAACACGCTGTAGTCGGATCTCTCAGGGATTCTAAGAGCTCCTGGTTTTATCCTCTTTTCTCCCACCAGCGCTGCGCTCGGCTGCCATCAGCCTGGCAACATGAATAACTGTAATTTGCTTGGGATCTGTGATAATACATAAAGTTGTCAAGTGTTACCACAGGGACGTGTTTCTGTTTACTCTTGACAGTATCTATCCTTTAATCTGTCGGTTGCTGTCTTCCTTCTGTGGTTTTTTCCATAGCTTTAACTTGCTCTCAGGTCTATTTTAACCACTTTCTTCCTCTGCATCTGTCTGTTTCTTGTAGACTCCAACTGTCACAGGCCTGTCCCCGAGCAAAGGTCCAGAGTCTGGAGGCACGAAAGTCACCATAATGGGAGAAAACCTCGGCGCTGGCAGCAGTGTCAACGTTCAGTTTGGAAACCAGACGTGCGAGTTCTTCGGGTGAGACTTCCCACTCACATTTCTAATGCAGCTCTGATTTAATGGACATAAAAGTTACATTTGTGTTTTTATGTGCACTATTATGGTTGTAATAGATTTTCCAACTTTATAGGGTCATTTAGAAAAACAGAACGTGTTTTCTTTTGTTTACTATGCATTATGGTATAATGTGTTATAAGCTATGGTTTGATTTCTATCATTTCTAAGTAGGGGTGGACTTTTGTCGAATTGTTTACCATTTATTGTGACAAATTTATTAGTATGATAATAATTTTGATTTGTCATTGTCACAATAAATTCCAAACAATGACATTTTCTAAATAAAACAAGCTTTTACCATTTATCCACTGTTTGTTGAATGAAAGTATTAGTAGATAAAAATTAATTTGAAAGTATGATTAAATGCAATGACTTTACGCAGTTCAGTGATACAAATCACACTTCGTGTGCGACAGAAGTGCATTATAAATGGGGATGTTTTTCAACATCAGTATTTGTGCTTAGGAAAAGCCAACATTTTTTTTTTGCGAGTGTATTAACACAGTGGGGCAAAATTCCATCATTAAATAAATTTGTCTTTAAAATAAAAAGTGGCATGGGTCTTTATTTTTGAAGATCCCTCAAAAAACAAAGTATTTGTTAGGTTAGAGCTACTTTGCTCTTCTCTTAAGTTGATGAGAGTTAGGAACTTTAATTCACAATACATGAATATGTGTTTAGTTGGGTTTAAGTACGATGTGGCCTCTCTGCTTTAGGATAACCCATCATTCCATCATGCGTTGTGAGCAGGATGCATAGAGTTAGATTAACACTAAACGTTTTATCAGACAGAAATAAACCTTCTTCAATAACCTTCAGAGTCAAACTTTTATAGTTTCTTGTTTGAGCTCAAGAGGAGAATGCATTTGATTGTAGACAGATCTCTGACCATTCCTCTTTGCACAATCAGATTAGGTCATCCAAAGACCTCTGAATCCACCAGCCTTGTGAAATATTTTAGCAGAAGACTAAAGGCTGTGCTGTTGGCAAAAGAGAGATTATTAACAGCAGGAGTGCTGAAAGTTATGAGTTTTTATTTTATCAAATTAACAATTTCTTAACTTGGGATTTAGCCCCACTGGATAAAACAGTCAAATTGAAAGGTTTAATTTTTTTAAATCAAATCTTTCAGTGTGAGATTATGCTGCTGCTATAAAAGATTAATTTATTTTCAGACTTTTTACAAGTTTCACATGAGGTGTTCCAATAAATGCGGTACATGCTTGCTGTGAGCAATTCAATATAGAAAGCTTGGCTTTTTAAAAATACGGTGAATCATTGCCATTAAATAAGGTGCATTAATTCTCATTTCTTCCTTTATTTTCATTTGCTTTTACTGAGACTTCCCTCAGGGAACATCTTCCTTTCTCCTGCTGTCAGAAACTACAGTAGATCTTAATCAAACCTTTGAATACCAGCTGCAAGAAAACCCTTTATTCATTTCTATCCACTTCCATTCTTATTACCTTCCCATCGGTGTGTTTATGCCCCCCTCGCCTCTCCACCGGTTTTTATTTTCTCCCTCTCATGCTTGCCTCCATCCCTCTTCACCATCCATGTTTTCATAACTCAGATACTCCCACATGCCCTCTTTTTTGCATTTCACTCCTGAAGGAGCCTATATTAAGCCCTGCAACAGTAATGTGACTATGATGTTGTAAGGCTGAGGAGTTGGGGCATCTTTAATGAGATATGGGGTTAATTGGTGGTTTGTGCTACTGCATGGGAGGAAGAAGAGGATGGGGGACATTATGCCACAAGGTCCCCTCTGCTAATGAATTGGGACAGATTCAGAAGGTGTGCAGGTAGATAATGGAGTACTGAGAAACTACATTGTAAAAGGACATGCAAGTGGTGGAGGTACTAAGTGTGTGCATGGGGTGCAGCTGTGCTCACGCTGCGTTGTTATTCAGGTAATTACACAACAGGGCTGGTAGAACAAATCGCATAATATATTCAGCTGCTGTAGGTGGTGCCTTTTGCTCATGCAAATTGAATAATTTTGTTGGTAATGTAGCTTTTAACAGGGTGTCATCATTTTATCGTATTTTCATCTAATCTCTGCACCGATTTAGCATGTCATACAGATTTAAACTCTGCTGATACAGATCTAAATGTTTGTTTGTCTTTAAGGCGGACCATGAAGGAGATAGTCTGTTACTCGGCCCCATCCCTGTCCGGGATCGGCTCGGTTCAGATTAGTGTGAGCGTGGATAATGCCCAAATCAGGGAGAGCCTCACCTTCGAGTACATCGAGGACCCCACTGTCCTGCGGATCGAGCCGGACTGGAGCATCGCAAGGTGACCCAAATCACACTCCGCACAAATTCCATTTATCCACACGCTCTCTAACCGAGGCGGAGATTTCCTCTTCATCCAGATCTTTAGAGAAAGTCAGTTCAGGTCAGCAACAAGAAGCAGACAGGAGTCAATACTGCACTTCCAATTACTGTTGGGGTTTCTTCCAATTAGTCTGGATCTGATAGAAAAGACCCAGCAAACATATTGGAGGGGATTGAGGTTGAGGTTGAGATTCAGCTGTGAAATGAAGTGTTACCCGGTCTGTGGAAACCTTTTCTTTTGTGGCTTTAACGTCAGAGCAAATAAAGTGAGGGATTTATCAAGTGTAGAAAGAGCTCTCCAGTC
This sequence comes from Poecilia formosa, assembly GCF_000485575.1. Taxonomy (NCBI): domain Eukaryota; kingdom Metazoa; phylum Chordata; class Actinopteri; order Cyprinodontiformes; family Poeciliidae; genus Poecilia; species Poecilia formosa. The sequence continues at coordinate 2,363,054 of NW_006799996.1, forward strand.
AATACCGTAATATATGATCATTTCTACAGTACGTTAACCTCAGCCTGAAAGCAGAGCACATGCAGTGAATTGTAAAAGTATTCACACCCCTTGAACTTTTGCACATCTTTTCACTTCACATTCTACAAATTTGAATGTATTTTATTCTGATTTTATGTCCTAGACAAATAGAAAGTGTTGATTCAGCTCCATGAATCAACACTTTGTACTTTCGATTGTTGGCGTTAAACCTGCAAGTCTTTTGCAGTATGTGTTAATCATCTTTACACATGAAGAGACTGAAAATGTTGCCCATGTTTCTAACTCATAATTATGTTTTTAAAGCATTCTATTGTAGCTCTGTTTGTATGTTTACATTTGTCCTGCTGGCAGGTGAACCTCAGTCCTGCTCAAATCTTTTGCAGCCATAACAAAATGTCTCTATCACCTTTTAAGTTTACCAACTTTAACCAGATTCTCTCTCCTTGTTAAGGAAAAACACACATGCTGTCACCACCATGTCTCACCATGCAGAGATGTTTAAATTGACAATTTTAGTTTTCCACCACACATACTGTATTTTATATTGCCTAAAAACTTGAAAATACTTTATTTTATTTAGGGGTACAAGAGTAAAGGGCCCTGAATACAAAAATACACCATACTATTTTTTTGTTTGTTTGTAAAAATGATCAAATTATTGAAAACTGTCTTTATCTGTCTCGTAATAAAAGACCTCCAGGTTTGGAATTACAACATGATAAGATGTACAAAAGGATGTAGAGACGTTTCCATGGAGCTGTAACCATCTAATGTTTGCCCTGTTGACTGGTGCACCACCAAAGACGGAGGAGGAGACGTTCTGCCGGTGCAGGCTGAACACCCCTGCCTCTCATTGCAAACCCCTGATCAGCGCCGCATCTTAATATGCCTGAGCTGTCTTTGTATTTCAAGCTCAAATCTGTGTCAGTTGATTGTAACGAGTTGAATCGGTTAAAATTCCTCTCTAATCATCCTCCACTCCAGAGGCCATCACCTCCCAAAAGAAACTTAACGGTGGGATTCGATTTGATGCATTAATTTTCATCTGATGGGGAACATTTTGAAGAGGTGCATCAAGGTTAGAAAGTTTAGTGAGAATTGTCTTTGAACTACTTTGCCGCTCTTTCCCTCTCTTTTCTCAGTCGTGTTCTGTTTAGAAAGATTTTAACACTTTTTTTTAAAGTTTGTGAATAGAAATATGTTGACTTGATTTATTTTTTTTTCTCATTTTTTTTAATTTAGTGGCCACACCCCTCTGATGGTGACGGGAACAAATCTGGATGTGGTTCAGGAACCCAGAATCCGGGTGAAGTACGCTGGCCGAGAGTCTGTCAATGTAAGAGCCAATGATTCATTTTAACCCTGAACCTGTGTGTGCAATAGAAATTGCTGACAGCATCTGCTGGTGTGCATACTGTATTGATGTGGAACGGTAATATCAAACTGGGTCCAAGTCGACACAGTCAGAAAGAGCCAAGTGATGCTTAGCTTTGGAAAAATGTGCCAGCTCTCAGTGGCCCCTCTAGGTCTGTTTGCTTCTTTGACTTCTGCTTCAACGATCCCTTCTTAAGCAAAGAGCATGTGAGTGATACAGATGGCAGTGAGAGTGATCTGCATGCAGTATTCATTCAAGACTTTTAATCCATCCATCCATTTTCTACCACTTATGTGGGTCAGGGTCGTCGAGGCAGCAGCGTAAGCACAGCTTCTGAAGCCTCCTCCTCCCTCCCTTCCTCTCTTCCTCCCTCCCTTCCTCCCTTCCTCCCTCTGGGGGATCTTGGCGTTCCAAAGCCAGTCAAGTGACATAATCTCTGCAGCATGCCCTCAGTGTGTCTCCTGGTTGCGCATGTCTTTAACATCATGCCTGGAAAGTGTCCAGGAAGCTTCATAGTTAGATAGGCAAACCACCTCATCTTCTCTTTTAATGCAGCACCACTATCCTGGGAAGTCTGATAATAAGATTTTTTTTAAATAGGATCCAAAACATGAAACATTAAGCCAAGCTTTATTTTAACATGATTTAATTAATTTCATATAAATATATTTATAGCATTTTTGCACTGTTTTGCTGTTCATACATAGACTTCTATCAAAAATGTAGATTAACACTTTAGCTGTAGGTTGATTGCACGGAATGCCATCTCTTCCTGCCAATTGTAGCAAGCGGTTATTAGCTAGTTAACTATAGTTTCTATGCTAGACAATGTATTTCTTTTAATCCATGTTTTCTTTATTGTGTGCATGAGAAACGCATCGTAGCCTCTGTTCTGCCAGCTGACCAGCAGTTCAAAGCAACTGGGTGGGTGTGAGAGTGGGGATGGGGTGGTTGATTTTTAAAACAACCGTTTCTCCTGCATTAGTTTTTTATTTATTTATTTTTTTTTTTCCAAATGCAGGAAAACACAGGACTGATTCCAAAATGCTAGATATAAGTGTAGCTTTAGCATCACATCAGGTGGATTCAAGGCCTGAATTTTAAAAGCTAGTAAATGTTTGCACCTCTCTGCACATTATGTAAACATCCTGCATTTTGAGCTCCATAGTGACTGAGTCCCAGTGACATGGTCCTGTTTTTAATATCCTTGATTTCAGTGTGTTCATATGAACTTGATATCCGAAGATTAGAAGTTATAACACGGAGGTGCAAACTTCACATGCCAACATTCACTCTCTGTACTGGAGCTCACAACAATTGTAAAACATATTTATTTGGGTTATTTCACATCTGTCTCACTTTGCCCCAACTCCAGTTCCATTCAGTTTACATCTATGTAAACTGGAACTCCAGTTCCATTCAGTTTACATCTAATTTGATGAGTTAATGACAAAAGCAAAGATTGTCATCTTTTGAATTTTGCTGTATTAATTGGCATCATTGCACCAGTATAATTAATACAGTGTGGTTGATTGGAATTTCACCAACCTTTTGAATTCAGATATATTTTTAAACGGTGACAAGAAAAAAAAAATCTCTGTTTTGATGGACCGGTGACCTTTCAAGGTTTATGTCCTACCTTTTGTACACTGCAGATAGGAACCATCCCCTGTGCAATATACAGGGATTAAGTGGGTATAGAAAATGCAGAGTTAAATGGATTCTGCACCACCAGGGGCAAAACCATAACCTTTGGTACATGAAAGATAATTTCTCCTCTGGAACAGACTGTTCTTCCACCTGAATTTATAATGGTTGTAGGAAGAAGCCAGAGTAGCTTTCAAAACCACTGCAGAAATTGACTGAACAGCCAACCATTTTTCAGAATTTAATAATTTTGTACATTTACCATTAACCCAAAGGAACTCTCTGAATGAGCATTTCTGTGCTTTTATTATTATTTTATAAGGAATGGCAGAAATAAAACAAGTATTTATTGACCAGACACGTTTCAGACCAACATTAATTTCAGGGCTTCTGTGTATAAAATTGTAGAGCGAACAGCCACACTGTAGTACAATGGAAAAGCCTTTTGAGACAGGATAGTCAAACTTGTGCAGTGAGGAGCTGGATGACAGCAGACAGTAGGTGTGAGGTCAGTTTGTGGGAGAATGATGGAGGTGTCCATGATCGGGGGCAAGGAGACTCCTAATAGCTTTCAACAGAAGATTAACTGCAGTCAGAAGCCTTTGGTCAGCATAAAGAGCGCTTGTATAATCAAAGTCTTAGCTGCAGGAAATCGTTACAAATTACATTTGATCCCTAGTCCTGGGGGCCCTTGTTTAATTAAGAGGATGGGATCTCCTCTCTGTGGTTTGAGGTAAGGTGGGCAGAACACAGACAGAGGAGGATCTAACATTAAACTGGATGCAGATAATGCTACTGGTTTGTCCAGCTGGTTAAAATTTGTTAAGTTTGACCCATTGTGCATCCAACCACCTTAACGCCGTCCTCACATTCTCATGGTCTTAAGCATGTGGTGAACTTTTGAAGGAGACTTTACTGCTGGATACTACACATGCATGCACATGTGCACAAATAAATCAGTTTAACAGATTTTGCCCCACATATCACAGCATTTTCTGCATTCCCAGCATCATAACTCCTTACATTAACAATCTTAGCCAACTGTAAGTATTCACCTTAGTCTTTTTCTATGTACATAAAAAATGTTTGTTTTTTTTATGTAAAAGTGTTGTTTTCAATGTGAAAAATCTTTCTGAGTTCTAACTAGTATTGAAGTTACAAATAATAAAAAAAACAGTTCTTTTATATGTTTTAAGCAGGATAAAGCAACACCTAATAAGTAAAGTGTGAGGGCCTGGTGAGATTTGACTCTTGTGTGTGATGGGTGGGGGACTGCATCACCTTCCAACACGTTGAAAGGGAGATCTTGCTTTGTGCTTCGCTTTGTCTCATAAAAACTAGCATCTTTTAAAAGAGCCATCTTCACTGTTTTGATTGTCTTCATGCGTTACTTCTATGAATGTTAATGTTAAATCATCCTTTCTTGTTTCAATGTAGTTTTTCTTTTTGCCACCAGTGGAAAGCAAAAAAAAAAAAAACAGCCTATAGCAACAGGAGCTGCTGTCTGTCAGCTATAGCCTTCAAATGATCACCTGTCTCCCACTAAATTGCTTCTCTACTCTGTCTCCCTTGTGTCACCTACACAGACTCACAAAGAAACCGGCAGAGATGGGAGTGGGGGGGGGCAGCCAATTTTCTTTGTAAAATGCTCTGCATCTGTCAACAGATTCACAATTGAAACATTAATCGTGATCTTGATTAAAGCCTAAAGGCTTATTTTTCAGCCATAAAACATTTGCCTCTCCCAGAAGAATCTCATCTACAACATTCAATACATATAAGATGTCTAGACGAAGTGTCGTCATCGGCACGTCTGGTACATTTACAGCCCTGCTGATTATAGAAAATTTCACAGCATGGATGCGCTTCGATGAATCTCGCTTTCACAGACTGGAAAGGAGCACAGAGTTCATGTTAACAACAAAAGCAGTGTATTAGATGTCCAATGATGATGTTGAAGGACTGACTGCTTAGAGACACTTTTTCTTACTTTTCGCTTCAATGTTGAACAAAGACATACCAATTTCCAAATCCTTTCATTATTAGGAGGAATTTTTATGTTATTGAAAGCTTTGTACATGCTTTGTGGTACAGGGAACGCCTCGGCATCCTGCCTAAACTACTATAGGATCCTTGGACTACATTGTCTACCACAAGCAGTTAAACACAAGTAGACAGCTCCTCAAATCAAATCCAATTCAGCTAAACTGTCAATAGAGTGATAAAAGTTTCTACAGCATTTTTTTCAGGATGTTTTGCATGTGTTATCTGTACCAGTTTGCAATAAAAACATGATGAATACATGCTTATCAAGACCAGCAGACGACAGCAATTTGCACTTCTTTTGTGTCAGTGACAGTTGTGACAGTTGTTCTCTCTGGAGCTACAAACACAGCGGGAAGTGCTTAAAGAGAAAATGAAAAATATTTCTTTGGTTTCGATAAGAGGCACTCCTCAAAAGTTTAAGATCAGTGCAACTTCATGTCTGATTACGCTTTTTTTGCATAGAGATGCATGCAATATAAGAAACAACTTTTGCTGCAGTTACATGTGAAGGTTGTTTGGTGTGTGAGTCTACCAGCTTTGCACATTTGGCGACTAAAATGTTTGGCCATTCCTCTTTGTTAAATAGCTCAAGCTCATTCCAACTGAATGGAAGAGCACTTTTTATTTCTCGACATAAATCATCAATTAGATGACAAATATTTTGAAAGCCATGTGTAACTTTAATTCAACAGCCTACTTGATTTGGGTCTCTTGCATAAAAATCTTAATAAAATAAATCAATTTTGAGGTCAAAAATCAGCAAAGATTCATGAATCCTTTTTTAAGACACTGTAAGCAAATACATAGGGGCAGCCTTTCATAAATGCATATTACTTTAAGAGGTCTAGTTTGATAAGTAAAGTGAAAGGGAAAATCTGGTTTGGACACATTTCATGTGCATATTACAGACTCTTAAAGGTGGTTTCAATCCAGACTCATTGTGCTATTAAATAGCCACCAAATGTTACCTGCCATCCTTAATCTCCTAATACTCTTCCCTTCTGAGAAACCTGGCTTCTCTTAACACCTCCATCACTCTAAATTGCCTAACTTCCACCTACTTTCTGCTTCTTATGTTCTTCTCTCACTGAAACAAATTAAAATAGATGGCTTTTAATGTGATTGAAATTAGGCTTAAATAGGCTTCCCAGCATCTAAGTGACACTGGATGAAAACAATCAAACGTAAATGGCTGTAATTCAGTACTTTCATTGCTTTGAAAAGGCAATACGCTTCAGGAAAATAATTAACAGCAGGCTTTCTGTGCATAGCTAAATCGGCACATAGACGTTAAAAAATAGATGAGAATTGAAAACAGTTATTCAGAGTAAAACCTGAGCATTAAAAAAAAAAAAAAATCCGGAGTAGGAAAAACCAAGTGCAGGCACATCGTAACAATACAATATTAAATATTAGCATCCAGATGACCTTTGACACTTACATTTTTCTGCTCACAGCTCCACCGGCTCTTCCTGTCAGTTCATCTCTCTGCTACACTGGTCAGAGACCTTTGCCTGATTGAGTGGGCTGTAGCAACACTGTAGATCATTGTAATGCATTCAGCCCGAGGGGCTGAAGTGGTGCTGCCTTAAAACTGCCTCGCTGTGTCCAACAGTAGAGGAAGAAGACGGATGAGGCAGCCATTCCCAATTATTTTCCTCTTACTGCTGACCTCAATTCACCTTATCAATTCTCCTCATCACTTTATCAACCACATGCAGTCTCCAACACCACCAACTTGCTGAAAGGAAGAGGTGTAGCAGTGTAACATTTGTTTTGGTTTCATGACAAATATACATTCATTGTGATTTGATGAAGAATCACAATGATTCTTCGTCACGTTGCTTTTGTTGAGCAAGTTAGTCTTGTAAAAACTTTAGCATGGGAAAGCAGAGTTGCACCGAAGAGAATTTTGTAAGCAATAACAATTTTTGCAAACTTTGGTTTGGTTCTGATTCCTTAAGACCCATAAGAACATATAAGAACAGTATTTAAAATATTTTTTGAGCCTTTATGCCATAAGTGGTCATTAATTGTTAATGTTAGGAGCAGAGGCGATGTCACGCTGCTTGAATGTCAGAGAGCTGGTGTAATAATAATAGGCTTCACATATTAAATGAAGTTTAGCATTGAGCGTTATGATTAGCACAGTTAGCATAGCTAGCATTACTATAACAGCAATTTCTGTTTGTATTCACTGGATAATTAAGATCCTTAACACTGAGATTTTCTTTGATTTCTTGGTTATATATGCTTTAAATGGTAAATAATGAAATAAATATAAAATAACAAATACAAACAAGACAATAAATAAAAATATAGTCATTTGTTTTAGAAAAATTCTAAATTGTAAAGCTAATTATAAGCTTAAATCTAGCATGTGTCCCTTCTTAAATGGGTTTTAAAATCTTTCCTCATCCTTAGATTTTATTTTAAACATCTGACTGATTGTGAAAATAGACAAGTTTGAGTCTTCTTCTCATACTCTCTATTCTTCCACGTGGTGCATTCACTGATTGATAAAAGATCAGATTTTTTTAGTTTCTAACCAGACAATCACAAATCAAGCTGAGATCAGCATATTTTGATAAGCAGTGCTGATCCAAATAGTGGAGACTATTCATGAAATGTTATTATTGTTTGTTAGTGTTCCTGTGTCTTGAAATCCATCTCTTCATTGCCTCATCCAGAGAGGAATCGCAGTGTCCCATTTTCTTTATCCAGTCCCACAGCGCCAAACACGAGCATGTCTATTTTCATCACTCGTCCCTTTGGATTCCCACTCTTAACAGCAAGGAATTCTAAAAACCATCCTACATGATGATGGCTGCAGTTTTTGACTCCTGACAGGAATCAGTGAAGGGAAAGGATTTCAGATAAACTGGAAGGCGCACAAGGACAGTACAGGAATAAAAAAAAAAGAAGAAAAAAGCACAGTATCCATCTCCGGCAGAGCAGATGGTAGTCGGAGCTTTAGTTGACTTGCAAATGTCCTGCTGTTCCAATGTTACAGTCACGAGGATCCTGCCGGAGCATCTGGGCTTGTCTATACAACATGTCACTATGCCAACAGCGAGAACGAGGCTCATGTCGAGCTGAACCGGAGGACTTTCAGACGTTAAACCTCCACTGTCTCTTTACTCATCAACATAAGACACTCTTTGACTGACTCATATGCCCCGTTTGAGTGTCCTACAACATAAAGTCGTCACACCATATGTTAAAAAAAACCCTCAACAACTTGGATAACCTTATAGATATCATGACACAGCTTTTCTAATGATAAAGTCCACGATAAGAATTACAATTACAAATCATTGCTGAACTAGAAATCATTTGTTCTAGCAGTGAACTGCAAAAACAGGCATACATGTCTGTTTTTGTTGCTCTGGAACAATATGGTACAGATTACATTAATTGCTTCTGGTTCACTGCAAAGTAGAGTCCATGCATTGAAAAGCTAGTGTAAAATTTTCATTAACTTTCATCTCCTCTCATAACTTTTCAGTTGTTAATGTGATTTCACACAACCAAAAAAACTTGCTGAAAGTGTGTCAGGAGACCTATCTGGCTCTGCAATCTATTTTTAAAATAGCTTATCTTTCTCGCTCTCGTCATGCGCTGCTGCCACTACTCCGGCATGTAAAAGTGGGAAACGGAAATAGAAAAATGCCAAGTCCAGGGAAAGTAATTTCCAAGCAGCAAGAGCTTGTTGTTGCAGTTACACTCTGCTGGAGTTGTAATAATATGATGTGGGTTGATAAAACAGTTTAAATGTCACAAATTGTGTGCAGCAATAGTGTTCAGTTGTTTGATAATGCAGTTCAATAGTAGAAAATATTCACAGATAATTAAGCAAAAACAAGGCATCTCTTGCTTACTACTACTTTTATCCATGCACAGCAGTGGGAATATAATTTACTTTTAACGATCGCAAGCAATGCAAGAGATTAATAGATATGATATAAAGACATTTAAAGAGCCCTAATTAGCAGGCATTGGCTGGAATAAAGTTCTCACAGTATAATAACCCTGAATAAAAATACCATAAATATTACAGTATTTATACAAAAATGTAAAATATCTATATGATACAGGCCCTTACGTTTCAGTTACTGGTGAAAGTTGGACAAGTTTGCTCTTTGTTTATAATGTTTATGGTCACAATTTGTAGGAGCAGCCAAGATGTTTAGAAGATCTGTTTCAGTGGCCTAAGCATTGGGTCTGCTTTTTGCAGATAATGAGGCTTTTTGCAGATAATGAGGCTCTTTTGGCTTCATTAGAGTTGTCTGTTGTGAAGATAGAGCTGAGCCAAAAGCCAAAGCTCTTGATTTGCAGGTCAGTGTATTTTTCTACCCTCATCTGTAGTCACACGCTCTGCATAGTGACAGAAAAATCGAGATTGCAGATTCACACAACCAAAATGAGGTTCCTCCACAAGGTGTCCAGACTGGACCTTACTCAGCTGTTTCTGAGCTAACCTATGAATGTCTTGGGATTCCCGCTGAGGAACTGACCCAAACAAAAGCAAAATGAAGCTAACTGAATATTTTAAATACAAATGATGTTATGAAAAATATCTGCTTTAATTTATATAATCAAGACAGCCATATTGGATTTTTATGTTTGGTGAGAAACCCACAATATTCACTTGAGATTCTGACTTCCAGCTTCAACCAATTAAGCAAAGCCGCTGGATTGCCATGTTGCTTTTTTTGGTCTTTTTTATGATATAACAACTGGCCTAAAGCGCAAACAAACAAACACAAAAAACATCAAAGTTTTGAACTAGGTCTACAGTGCTTATTGTACTGAATATTTTTTCCTCTTGCTATATATTTTTTAGAATTAGTAGGGCTATCTGCTCAGAAAGCCAGCCAGCATCAAGCTCCATAACAGACATCTGACGTATATCTAGCCAACTGTAGGTTTACAACAGCACAGTGTTGATAACAGTAATGTTTTCTTAGTTTCCACATGCTGACTTATGTGTTTCACAACCAGAAACATATTCAAACCGGAAGCCAAAGTTGTCCTTTTCATATGCAAGATAAGTGTGTATTCTTTTTCAGCCAGCTGCACTCAGTGATTGGAGACAGGAAGCTGGTTACTCCGGGTCTTTCTGCTGCATCCCATTTAAAGAACTTTTTTTAATGTAGGAAATGCATGACTGGAAATTTTTGTTTAGTTTTGAAAGTAAAACCTTTCTACACCTTGATGCCATCCACCCGCCCTATTAATTGCTTATCGAAGTGACCATTAGTTGCAATCGAAGTGCACTGATCTCAGCACATGAGGATACTTGAAAACTCTTGTCTTGTTTGTAAAGATGCCAGTCCCTTCCTTCAATTGTGCTCCTGCAGCTCACCTTACCTCATGCTGGCAAAATCCAATCGGTGTACCTTACATAGATGAGTTTGCATCGATCTCCCTCGCTTTCTCCACAGCAGTAGACAACAGGTAGGAGGCGGGGTAGCTGCTGCAGTTCGCTATCTTTGATGATATTTAGCTCTAATTAAGTTTTTTCCCCAGAGAGAGAGCTGGAAGGGAGCGAAAGGAGATAAAAAAGAAAACTCTGTAAGCAGAGTGCTGTGCTGCAATCAATCCTGTCTCCTCTTTCCCTCTGCTGCTGAGCCAGGGAGGATGGATGGAAGGCGGCTCTCACATCTGGGCAAACTGGAGAGAAGTAATAAAAGAGCCATAGCTCAAGCTCTACCTGAGGAGACAGAGGAGCGGTGCCTCCATCGTTTGTGGATGTTGTCCTCAAGTGTTTTACAGTGAGGCAATAGCAGCAATTTATTTCTAGTTTTATAGAGGCTTCCTCCACAATAAAGATAGATTTAATGGCAGCAAGTAAATCCCTTTTCCTGAAAAGAATTGAGATTTTATGTGTCAATTATTAGGCTGGTTAGCTCCCTGTGGAGTCCATGCTGGCAACAAAGTGTGTTACTTAAGAACTCGGCTTAGGTTATTAGAAATAGATGAGTTTAGAAAGGATGAGGCTTAGCATTTTATTGTTGAGCCAGAGAAGAGAATCTGGTTATTGCAGATGTTTAAATCACACCTTGATTTCAGAGTCTCTTGGCTGTTTTGTTGCTTAATGTGTACGCTGCACGGCAAAAAATGAAAGATGCTCCTCCTCTGTTTCATACCCTCTCCCTGCGTAGGTGTGCAAAGTGCTGAACAGCACCGCCATGAGCTGCTTTGCTCCCTCCCTCATGGCAGAGTACCTCCCAGGTTTGGACGCAGTGAAACACGCGGATGAGTTTGGCTTCATCTTCAACAACGTCCAGGCGCTGCTGGTCTACAACAACACCAACCTTGTATACTACCCAAACCCTTTCTTTGAATCCCTCAGCACCTCAGGTATCCTGGAGCAAAAGCCTGGTTCACCAATCATCCTCAAGGTAAAGGAGGAGGAAAAAAAAAACTTTTTCACAAGTTTTCATGCTATAAAACTTCAATAAGAAGATTTTAGAGCTTAACTGTATTCAACCCTGATTGAAAAGTGGGTGTTGTCATATAATTTGCAATTTTGGGAGAAAATCTGTTGGAGCCTGTAGAAATGTGAGACTGTGAAAGATGTTCACCTTCCAGCAGGAACCCTAAACACACAACAAAAGCTACAAGAGAATGCTGTGCACCAAGGCATGTAGTCAAAGTTCAGACCTAAAACCAATTGAAAAAATTGCAGAAAAACTGCAGCCTCTCTTAAACTTTAGCTCCTTTGCTGAGGAAAATGTTCAAAGATGGGCTTGTGCCTGTAAGCAGAAGACAGTTGTAAGTCATTTCTCTTTGTTCAAAACGTTACTTGTCTTTATTTTTAATTTCACTGGTTGTGGCATCAGCTAATTTCCATAATAATTTTGTTATTTCTTGGTAACAGAATGTATCAGGTAATATAATTCAGTCATTTGTCTCAATCATCTGCTGTTGCTGCACTGCGAAACATCTAACAATGTCAGATCTAAAAACCATACTTCGCACCAGCTGGGTCTAAACCAGTGGAATGTAATTAGATGGCAGATTGGCTTTTTTGGGCTCATATAAAATCTGGGATTTTTTTTTCTTTCTTTTTTTGTCTGGGTTTTTTTGTGTGTGTGTGTGAGTTTATTCTCTCTGTCTCTCCCTGTATGCCTACAGGGCAGAAACCTGATTCCCCCAGCGTCTGGAGGGGCGAAGCTTAACTACACCGTACTGATAGGCGAGACTCCCTGCTCTGTCACCGTGTCTGAGAGCCAGCTGCTATGTGAGCCTCCCAACCTCACAGGCCAATACAAAGTTGTGGTCAGTATTGCTTTGTTTCCTTCTCTTCTCGTTTGACTTTCTGCGTGTGTATCTTTCTTTGACCCTCACTTTCCATGTATCCCTGTATTTGTATTTTTTTTTCCTCAGTCCCTGGCCTTTACTCTCTATTATTTGTGTTCTCATCATTGCTCATGCAGCTGAGGGAATGGGGTCAAAAGGGAGGGCAGCTCTGGCTGTCAAAAAGTTCCGGCTAAAACCGCAGCAATTATTATTACTTGCCTGCTCAGTTATTGAGTGCATGGCCCACGCTAATTCCCTCTCAACAGCAGCACACAGGTAGCCGTGTGTTTACACTCGGCATCAGTGTAAGCCAACAGTATTCACTCTGGCTTTACAATAATTAGGGTTCTACATGAAGATCCCAATGTGATGCAAGGCAATTTAAAAAAAGAAAATTTCAAATGTCATTGAGTCACAAGAAAAACGATTAATGTTGTAGTTTTTAATCATGTACAACTATTTACAGGTTCAAGTTGGAGGCCTCCACGTGTCTCCAGGCGCGGTGCACATCATGTCCGACAGCCTCCTGACCCTCCCCGCCATCGTTAGCATCGCAGCAGGTGGCGGTCTCCTCCTCATCATCGTCATCCTCGTACTCATCGCCTACAAGCGGAAGTCGCGGGAGAACGATCTCACCCTGAAGCGCCTGCAGATGCAGATGGACAACCTGGAGTCCCGCGTCGCTTTGGAATGCAAAGAAGGTTGATGTCAGAGCCGCACAGCCTGAACTCAGTCAGAGTTCATGCCTGATTTTAAAATGAGAATGCTCATGGACCTTTTAGGCCTTCGTAATCTAATTATACACCATCATTTAACCGTCCGTTCCATAACATATGCAAGTGAGGGGTTGTGAGGAGCACGTTTCCATTGACGATAGAGTAATCACATGAGCATAAATGTGTGTTCGAGAGTAATGTACAGTAAGTAATTTACTGCCGGTTTGTGTTCATAAATTAATGCTGTTAAATTATCTCCAAATCTAGGCCAGTGAGTCATCCTGGTTGTTTATTTCAACAGATTTAGTTAGTTTCCACTGCATGCGACCCATCATGCATTAAATTAGATGTTGGCATTCAGAATATTAGATTCTGAAAAGTGTCTACAGGCCTCGACTCAAACTGGCTCAAAAGTATTTATCATCCAGATCAGGGTTTCCCAGACTTTTCCATGTCATGTCCCCACAAACATCATTAGCTTCTAGGCAGGGAATGCTTTTCCAAACCCACAATGCTACAAAAGCTACAAAACATCAACTTTTAGAATGTTTTTTTTATATCACTTTTATTTAATATTCAATAATTACGGCACTCATTAGTGTAATGCTGCTTCATTACTTTTGCTTTTAGTTGTATGACTTCTTAGGGTTTTTTGGCTGCTGGTTGTTTTTTCTTTTTTCAGAAACTTGTTCATTTTATGCTTGCTACGCTACCCATACACAATCAGATTTTAATTATTTAAACTCATGTTTTCTATGAATAATTGAAAAACACATATAATAAGAAAAATTATTGGATTGAGTTTTTTGATTTGATTTATTATTTTATTTTATTTTTTTTATATTTTCTTTCCTTCACCCCCTCTTGGCCTATCAGGGGCCCACGGCCCCCACTTTGAAAAACTCTGGTCTAGTCCAAGTAACCCCAACATGACTCCATAAAGAACTAGACTATTCCCTTTTTTAAAACATAGTGTCAAGATATTCAGTATTGTGAAGGCTTGATATAAAATGTCTTCTTTTTTTTTCATAAAATTTTTGTGCAATCTTCTTAGCCACACAATGCTGACCTCTGACTTTTAGAAACAAAACTGAGCCTTACTCAAAAAAGAACATCCAATAATCTTCCAAAGGCTGTGAAATTGATTGTAAGTGTCTCTATTGTTAGGCGCTTAATTCTGTCAAACACTCCTCGGTCCCTTGTGTTTCAGGATAAATATAGGTCCCAGTAGTTAATTTGAACTCTGACTCTTTGCATGCAGAGAGTACTCCTAATCACCTCCACCTGACCTCCAGTTATCACTGTTAACAAGCACAAAACAATCAGTAATGGAAGGGTCAGTATAGCCACTCATTAAAATGGCAAAATTAGCTCAATCCAGAGGATTTGATCAGCCAGAGAAAACCTTGTTAGCTATCCCCTCCAGCCGCCGCCTGACCAGCTCCCCCAGTGTTATTAAGCTGTGAAAAAAAATGTGAGCAATTGTCAAATGACAGACAGGCGGCTAGACACAGAGGAGGCAAACAGAGAGAATCACACAGGCAGCCTAGGGAAAGGAGAAGATTAATGTTTTAACCATTAGCAGCGACCAGGAGAGTCCTGCCTCGCAGGCCGGATTTAGATAGGTGCCCAGGTTCCCCTGCAAGTCCCTGCAAGTCGCAGGGGTACTGTGAGGCCAGGAGACCAGGACTAAGATGGTATAGCTGGGTTTAGGGAAGGGTGTTAGGGGACCGCTGCTGTTCATGTGATAGGCTACAGGCAGGGAGGCTCCCCAAGGGCAGCCCAGACGAGCAGAAGGGCCCTGGGCCTCAACGAGACTGAGTCAGGATGGAGCCAATTAACTGGCACTCACCTGCAGCCTCACACTGAGACGACACAATCTTTTGGGGCCTTTGCTTTAGCCAATTTATTGTCTGGGAGATAAAAATGAGCTGGGAAAATAGACGCAAGTGTGTGTGTGTTTGTGAAAGAGAGAGTGTGTAGTTTTTTTAAAGAGAGAGATGTGAAAAGCTGAGATCCTCTGACGTGAGGATGATCTTGAGCTTTCTGTCATCCTCATCATGCGGGCAGTAAGCACCATAAAGATAAGAAGGATTCTCTTATTTGGTCCTTGGGGATTAAGGAGCAGTTTTATTTCTAAGATGCATTTCTCACGCATTTCTCAAAATGGTCTGTTTTTCAGTTGTTGTTTTTTTTGTTCCCTCTCTACCAGCCTTTGCAGAGTTGCAGACAGACATCAATGAGCTTACCAGTGACCTCGACAGGGCCGGTATCCCCCATCTGGACTACAGAACATATGCCATGCGAGTCCTCTTCCCCGGCATTGAGGATCATCCTGTCCTGAGAGAACTGGAGGTAACAAACTACAGAAGTTGAACAAAAAAAAAAAAAATAGGAAGAAAGATAACTGAGACACAAAGGCAGCTAATGCATTAAAAAATGTCAGAGGAGGGTTAGAGTAAGGTTGAAAGAAACAAGGAGAGCTGAGCAGTGTGTCTCATGTCACCATCCCTGCTGTAGCGTAGCCTCCATAACCACAGAATTGCTCAGTGGGAGAAAAGGATACCAGTCTGCCAGTTATGCTTCCTACTCTGTGGTCTGACACGCATGCTTAGTCAGTCTTGCTGGCCAGACTACACACACACACACACACACACACACTCATGGCTCCCTCATGGAAAACAGGGTCCCAGCACATTGCTATTTCATCCACCAGTGGCTGCAGTATGAGGGGTAATGAAGTGAATAATTCCCACTCCTCAAGTAGGAGTGTGGACTCTTCCACTGAGATAAAAACTGTCCGTTTAAGACTTTTTGCTCCGTTTCACGGGGGGATGGCAGGGCTGGGAAATGACTTTGGTTCTCCAGATATTTGCAGCATTTAATTTAGTGGGATGCACAGCGTTCAGATAAGGACGCTGTAAGGAGATCTATAATCGCTACCCATATCTTATTTGAAGATCAACATTTGTGCAGTGGTTTAAGTCGGGCTTAGTTCAAACTTTTTTTAAACCAGTAGATGGGTATGGAAAAAATACAATAAAGAATTACTACCCCATCTCATTCAGTGCCAATATAAAATATATATAGTACAATTCAATCCAGGTCAGTTATATAACATAATCATTTAGTCAGATGTACATACAAAGAGAAAGTCCAGTTCAACATTTTCATGATCAAAATTGCTGAATTTACACTTTTTCTGCTCAAATACATGGAAGGAACTACAGGACCAGGCAGTGATGAACTGTGTCTCACTGCCACTGATGGCACTGTGAAAATGGGGAAAGTGAGGCAAACAGTACCATGCCACACTGATAGGGGGCAGTGCTGAACCCCATTTGCACAACGGGCAACAGATGCGACTCTTCTGTGCATTGAAAAGACTGAAAACAATCGGAAAGCTACAAAAAAAATACAGTTGGAATAGAACCATTGCATGGCAGCCCTCCTCCTTGGTGATTATCTCTATTAATGCAGGCAAATTTTTAAACATCACGGCAAACAAGAGGGAATTTTACAACTGAGTTACAGGGTTATTTATGGAGGAGGATAGGTCACATGCTCATACGCAGGCTGGTGAGATCATTTTCAGTTTTAATGAAAACAAAATTCAAGTTCAACCAACAAAAACCAAATAAAAACACATGTAGTAAGATAATAATTTTGATCTTTTAATGACTATTCTTTTGTGTGTTTTTGCCATTAAATTATTTGTTTGTTATTGAGTAGAGCATAATTAAGAGCTTTTAAAATAAGTAATGTGGCAGTTTAGGTCAAAACTCGAACATAAACGTTTGTTTAGGTTTAATATATTTTAATATTTGACTCCAGAGGAGTCAGGAGCCTCACGTCACTGGACTGTCAGCACTGAAACTGGAAGAACAGGCAGAAAGAACCACTCACCCAGATGTATTTTCTACTGGAATGAAACACAGACATGCAGAAACTCAGATAGAGGCAAAATTCAAGAAAAATAAAATAAAAGCTATGCAGAGGGCCAGGAGTACTTTCTACTGAAAAGAAAAACTCGGAGTACACACTTTTAAAAGCAGAAATGGCTCCATCAAAAGTTTTCCTTCACTTCCTTCAGGGCCTAAAGATCCTGTGATTAAAACTTACTGATAGTCCCGCTAAAAACCTATCTTTTTAAATCGGCTTTTGTTTAATTTTACTGTGTATTTTTTATTCTGTTTGTTGAAACACTTTGAAAAATGCTATATAAATAAAGTTTTACTAACTTACTTACTCATTTACTGTAATCATACAGCCAGACCTTTCCATCCAAAGAACTCCATCAAATAATTTATGCAAACTTGGAAAAAAAATTTCTTTTCATTGTTAGATTTATTTCTTGAAATCATGACATGACTGAAAATGAAATGCCTTACTGAAGACACAATGCTTTTCTATTGGGACTGTGGTCAATAACTGAGTCTCTTAAAAATATGAGCGATCATTTTGATGCCCTTGGAAAAATGTTTTTTCATTAGACTTGGTCCCAATAAACTATGAAGCGCACCATAGTTGGGAAGAAATTGCTCTATTATCAGTCATAACCAGGGAATAACGTTGGGTTCTCATTAACCTCTGCATGTGTTGTGTTTCCTTCTTCGTCTTCAGGTGTCGGGCAACGGCCAGCAGAATGTGGAGAAGGCCCTGAAGCTGTTTGGTCAGCTCATCAACAACAAAGTGTTCCTGCTCACCTTCATACGAACGCTTGAGATGCAGCGCTCTTTCTCCATGAGGGACCGCGGCAACGTGGCCTCGCTCATCATGACGGCCCTGCAGGGGCGTCTGGAGTACGCCACTGATGTTCTCAAACACCTGCTGTCGGACCTGATCGACCGCAACCTGGAGAGCAAGAACCATCCCAAACTGCTGCTGCGCAGGTAACTCACATCGATTTGCTTCGCCTAAAAGGCTTGATTAAGTTGTTTATCTATTGCACTTTATTAGGCAGGTTTATAGAAAGCATTACGTTGAAAGGCGCTAAAGTGAACAAAGAAAAGCTATTCTATTCATTTCTGTTTTCATTCCGACTTTAAAGCAGTTCAAGGAGGTAACACAATCAAAGAAGTTCAGGAACAAAACATAAATAAAAGCCTCTTTGTTATCATATTCCTATCATAATTAGGAAGAGCTTTAATCCTTTGTAATGCTGTTTGTGTTATGTAACCGTTTCTGAAGTTTAATTTAGACAAAATCGAACACACACAGGCTTATTGTGGATCCTGCCTCCTGTGTGGTTAGTTGTGCAGACACCAAACGTAGAGTCCTCATTTAAAACCATGGGAAAAAGTGTGGAGCCAGCAGGAGGATGTTGATCCGTATTGACAGACAGATGAGGATTCATTTAGAGCTGCATGTTCCTTACCCTTTTTCCTTAATGCATTCTGATTTTCCCGAGGAGAGACATTTCACAGAAAAGGGCTTGTAATAAGAGCTATTGTACATCTTCAGTTTGCCGAGATAAATGACATGTAATATTCACATCAGAGGAAACATCTGAATTCTCTACATTCTCTCTGTTTCGGTCTCTCCCACTGCTCGCTCTTAATGCCAGTCTCACTTATGCTTCAGGCTCGGTCTCCTTATGAAACATTCAGATCTAGTTCAACTTAACTTTTTTCGCTCTCTCTCCTCCTCTCTTTTTGTGGATCCAGCATACATTGTGCTGCTCGGGAGCTGGGGGATGATGTATTAAAATTTTAAACACCTACCGAGTCCTTTCCTCGGTGTCCTCAGCTGCTTTTGTTGGCTGTGTAGACAGGAATGGATGGACAAACAGCAGCCAGCTCAAAAGATACGCACCAAACGCATAGAAACCTGAAAAGCCCAACTGTTGGGTTTGATTTTGATTATGGTTACATGACTAACAGGCAGAGACAGTGACAGCAGGCAGATGCTATAGTTTAGACAGCATGTTCATTCTAATGTTCCTTTATTGCCTGTATTTGAAAAGTCAACAATACGAGCAAATAGCTGCAAGGCAGAAACCATTGCTTAGGAACAGAGGGGGTGAATGAAGGCAGCGTAGCTTCAAACGACCCAGATAAAGTTATTCCACATGACAGCAGGACCCCACGTCACCTCTAAGTTTTCATTATCTCATCTCATTAGAAACACAGTGGTACATAATCCTGAGGTTTGTTCTATTGCTGCCTGGAGGGGCACATGTCCTACAGTTTTTACATATCTTCCATTTTATGTGAGGAATTTAAGGGATTACAGATTTGGCACGGCTCTTTGCTGTTGTTGCCGTCTTTATCGCTTATTTAGAGCAAAGCCGACTGCCGAGCCAGTCGACTGATGTACGCGCATTTAACCCGCACATAAACACACTCATCTGTGATGACGATCAAACGGAAGGTGTCATCAGTTTGCTTGCATGCGGTGTGTTTTGTTTTCTTTTTGGTTATCATTTTTTGAGTGTACTGGTGTTGTGAAATATTAATTTAACCCTCTATGCCATGGCTTTTTTATTTTTTTGGGGAAAAAATATTTTCCTGCATTCTTTGGGAGCTTGTTGGCCCTTAATTACATATCAATCATAAAATCGGACCCTGACACCTCCCGGAACCGGGTTTAGGTTTGTTGCCTCAGGGCAACATTGCGTTACAAGGGGTCTAAAACGCCAAGATTTCTACAGTGTTTATGAGAAATGAAATACAAATAAAATAAAAACTATATTCATAAAAAAACTTTTTTTTGACAAAAATAAATCAGACATGGTTCCAACTCACCAAATATAAAATAAACAACTTACTTTCATTAATGAATGGTACATTTGCGCAAATTACTAAAACAAGCATTTGTGTGTTTGTACATGTGTATGTTTGGCAGAGTTAGAATCACTAAGGATGTTGAAATCAGTCTTTTTCTCTATTATATGTTAAACATCAGGAAGGAATTGCTTGCTGATGTAAAAAAGAGTGTATATCACATTTTTGGCACCTGATTATTGGCGTACCTGGGAATCTCCATCTGTTTATCTGATTATCTATGGGTTGTAGCGACCGGATTCACATCAGTGACAGGATTTAGGGCTGCAGGTTCTTTTTATAAGAGTTTGTAGTTCTGATTTTTTTGGTAAAATTTGAGCCAAGCAAAGGACAACATTTCCACCAGCTCCCATATCTGGTAGATTTGGTGGTTGTACGGCTCGCCCTGTGTAGATTTTCAAGTTGTAAGGAACACCATCTGCACCAGCCATATGAAGTACCCTGCAGACCCATATATTTGGGTTTAGCAGGTATTGCTTCAGTCTTTGCCTGCCTTGGAATGGGGCCATTTGTTCATTGATGACCAGCTCTTCACCCTTTGGGACTGCAGTCAGTTTTGAGGATAAACAAACAATGGAATAATGGTTGTACAGTGGATCCTCATGTTTTCAAAGGACTGTTTCTCTTCTAAATAAAAGGTCACATGAACCTCAATACCTCTTATATTTGGACAAAAATATGTCTGGATGTATTTTAAATCATCAACCCCCAAAAATAAAATAANTAAATAAAAGGTCACATGAACCTCAATACCTCTTATATTTGGACAAAAATATGTCTGGATGTATTTTAAATCATCAACCCCCAAAAATAAAATAAAGGAGCAACGTGAGGTACAGAAATGTGGTTTGTTGCCTGAGGGCAACGCCATGCCATTACACCACAGAACTGCTAATTGGTAATTGAAGTAAAGTAGCTTCGATTTCAAAGAAGCCTACATTGAAGTCGATTGGCAAATGAACCATCACAAAAGAGGAAGGCTCTTGTTGTCTCACTGCACCCCAAGAGATGCATAACCTACAAAAACCACTGTCTGGTTTCGAACCAGAGACCTATTGCATGTAAAGCAAACATGATAACCACTACACTACAGGAACTGAACTTCTCTGCTTTGTTTCAATTTGAGGTTCCAAAGTTGATGATGTGAGATGCAACATGACAATTTCAACTGAGGTTTGCACTCAGATGCCTGGATTCAGAGTACAGACCATGACACCACAGAACCCTTGTTGACCTTTAGTAAACACCTGTGATGAATAGAACATGCAAAATCTGTTTCTGACTGGTTTCGAACCAGAGACCTTTTGCATGTGAAGCAATCGTGATAACCACTACACTACAGAAACTCATGCTCTTTACAGTGTTCCTGGTAGATGATCCACATTTTGTTAGAGACTAATGTCTAATAAACATGGAACAATGTCAAATATTTACAGATCCTCTCAGAGAGCACAGTAACTTGGTGAACAAACTGCCAGACTTATAATTGTGCCTAATTTCACATTACAGTCCATAAACTAAGCCTGGGATCAAAAAAATTATTAAATATGTCATTAG
>NW_006799996.1:2384518-2438427 GCF_000485575.1 Poecilia formosa
AATTGAAGTAAAGTAGCTTCGATTTCAAAGAAGCCTACATTGAAGTCGATTGGCAAATGAACCATCGCAAAAGAGGAAGGCTCTTGTTGTCTCACTGCAAGAGATGCATAACCTATAAAAACTGTTTCTGTCTGGTTTCGAACCAGAGACCTTTCGCATGTGAAGCAAATGTGATAACCACTACACTAGATAACCTCAGGCTCTTTGAAGTGTTCCTGGTAGATGAGCCACAATTTGTTAGAGACTAATGTCTAACAAACATGGAACAATGCCAAATACTTACAGATCCTCTCAGAGAGCGCAGTAACTTGGTGAACAAACTGCCAGACTTATAATTGTGCCTAATTTCACATTACAGTCCATAAACAAAAAAATTGGGATCAAAAAATTGTATTGAAGATGTCATTAGCGGAGACAAATGGTTCTACAGAGACTTGGCTAAATGGCTATAAAATAAAATCAATACTTACAAATAAAAGATGGTTCAAAAATAAAATTAACACATTAAAATAGAAAATATCTCTGAAATACAATCAACACTTGAAAATTAAATATGGTTCAAAAATACAATTAACACTTCAAAATACAAAATCTCTGGAAAATAAAATATTATGTATGTTTTGGAAAACATTAGAATATAAGCACTTTTATCAAATCTTCATTGTGGTAAGATCATGTAAGTTATTCTTAAATCCATGGAAACTCAACAGTTTGTAAGGTAGGTGAGTTAGCTCAGCAGGTTAGAGCACAGGGCTGGTAATGCTGAGGTCATCAGTTCAAACCCCGTATGGGGCAATTCATGTCTAAGGTCTTTCAGACAATCAACACTTCAAAATAAATAAGGGTTCAAAAATAAAATCAACACTTCACAATAAAAAATGGTTCAAAAACAAAATCAACACTTCAAAATAAAAAATGGTTCAAAAACAAAATCAACAGTTCAAAATGTATAATGGTAACTGTTTCTGTCTGTTCAGTCCATAAACTTAAGCCTGGGATCAAAAAAATTATTGAAGATGTCATTAGCAGAGACAAATGGTTCTACAGCGTCAATACTTACAAATAAAAAATGGTTAGGAAGCGCATTACAAACCTTTAGTTGAAATGGCGCGTTAAATTCAAATCTCCATTACAGACCAGAGAAAACTAAAGAGAATGCAACGTTGTGTTAATCCATTTGAGGAGCCGGTAGTTTGTCTGGAGGAAATAAATGACGATCCAAAAGTTAATTAGACTGTAACATGCGCAGTCCGCTGCTCAACCACTCCGCAAAAAAAGTCTAGCGCGACACACATCTTCATTCACAGTCTTACTTGTAAATCGATTTTGATGTTTTGATGTTAGCTTGTCGATGTCTCAGTTTTATTCGCTGGGAAAATCAATAAGCAGATTGAGGTGACTCTGCTGGTCTCTAGTGGCGAGAAGCCGTAATGTTGGCTGGTAACAATCGGATTGCATTATGGGAGATGTAGTTTGTAGTCAATTCATGCTCAGAACCTATTTTAAGTCAATCATCGGCCTATAAAATGCTGGGGCGGGCCACATAAAATGACATGGCGGCCGGGCCTTGAGTTTGACACGTGTCAATAGAGGGTTAAAACATTTTCAGTTATTTTGTACAAGTTTTTTTTTTTTTTTTTTTTTACTTTTTAGTTAAATTTGCACATATAAATCATCAAACAAATGTTGGCTTCAGAAAAAGATAACCTTAGTGGATGTAAAATGAAATTTTCAAATGATGATTTGAATTTATTATGAAAAAAGTAATCTAAACCAAACTATGTGACATAAATGCAGTGGTTACTTGTGTCATCCATGGTATCAAGCAATCGAAAAGGAATTTTGGGCAACTCTACTTCATATAATTGCTTCATTTCACTCCAATTTGAGGTTTTTAAAAGCAGTACTGAGATTTCATGCCGGTTGTCACAACATCACAGGGTCTGAACTTTGATTAGACCATTCCACAGTTTCCTTTTCTGCTATTCCAGATTGGTCTTGCCAGTGTTCTTAGGATCATCATGCTGCTTAATAACCTAAATGTCCTTCAGCTTAAGGTCATGAATTGATGACCGAGCAAGTTCTTTTCCTCAGAATGGGTGCCACAAGATTTTCTGGTATGGAACAGAATTTATGGTCAAATAAGTTTTCCAGGACCTAAAGCAGCCAAGCTGCCTCAATTATGGTTTGATTGTCTGGAATGCTGATCATTTCACGCCAGATGCACGTCTTCTGAACGTTTTAGTTTAAGTACCTGCTAGTAAAAACATGTGGGGTTCAATTTACGTCAAAGAGGAATTAAGTGAAATTGTATTCCAATTTTTCTATCGTTATGGCAAAAAATAAATAAATAAATAAATAATAAATTCCACAAACTAATAAGCTGCTTTTAGCCATGTTAGATGTATGTGCTTATAATGAGGGTAATGGTGAAAAATTACATCACAATGATGCTATAATTGAATTCAGTTTTACAGACGTTAGCCGCAATTTCAAGAAGAATGTATTGTCATTGAGAAAATGGCAGAACAGAAAATGCAAGGGTTTCCTGTTTTTGTAATGTTGTTTCGAATTAAATTCTTAATATTAAACTGGTTCATTGAAGAGACACAAACAAGAAGGCTGTTTCTACATTTTTTGTTCTGTTAAGGCAGCAGAAAATTACAACTAAAAGGAGGAAGATTATCTACCAAAAATCTGAATATTTTAGTAGATAATCCAAAATATCTACCAAATCCTTGAAATGTAAAAATATTTTTACATTTCTGTCTGAAATGTAACTTTACTTCTTGTCTAAATAGCTCTATGCCTGCTAGCAAACCTGCTGCCCCATGAGAACTTATGTAAGCTTACTGTCCGCTGAAGGTCGATAGAAATTTTAAAGTAAATATTACATGAATTCCACATAAATACTGTGGCTTTTAAAACCCATGTTGTATTTATACTGAAATTACTAAATGCATAGGCTCTACTCAATAATTAAATGACTTCTGAAGGCAAATTGTCCTTAAACAAAGCCACCCCTTTGATTTTCATAGCAAAATTCTGAAAACCAAATATGTGGTACTTTGTGTTTGCCTAGTGCATAAAATTCAAATAAAATACATTCAAATTCATGAGGCAAACAGTTTTATTTGCCAAGTACTGTATGTTTGCTTAGTTAAATTACCTTTCTTTCCTTCTGGAGGCTCAGAGTATATCTGAGAATTACAAAACGGATGAATGAGCAGGATGAAAAACAAATCATTGGTTTTCAACAAGTAATTAATTTAAATAGTTACACAGAATTCAGCTTGACTTGCGTCACTGGCAGTGAGGTATGTGTTTAAATGCCCTGGAGAAAAGTATTGCTTCTTACGTGCCTACTCTTTTACCCATCCAACACATCAGACGAGTGGAAATACATCTGTAGCATTTGCTGTATCTTACATTTACACAGAAATGATATGAAAACCTCCAGTCCATTAAGTTAAATAACATCCTTCCTACCTTCTCTGAAGTGTTTTCTTTTTTCAGGGAAGTGTGAGTTTCCTTTAGTATTTAAAGATTTCAAAGGCTTTCTGGGTGTTGAAAATAGATTTTAGTTTATAAACACTACTATTTTTCTAAAAGCTTTTTGAAAGAAGCATCTAGGTTTTATGATTGATTTCCTCACTCTTTACTGCATTAAGGAGAATCGATGCAGCACCTGGCACCTTGTGATGTTTGGATTTTATTTAGTGGATCTGGATTTTCTTTTCTCTGCTTATGCATAACACAATCCTCATTCCCACCCATGTCTTTTGTCACTGGCTTTTCTTTCTGCTTATCATTTAAAGTGCAAACTCTAAAAAAAAAACATACCGGAATAGTCACTTCCTTTTTCTGTTAAGATCTTTTCCCCATTATCTCTATCATATTAACTTGTGCCATTCCTCACCCAGTTTCTTTGTCTTGCTCTTAATGTTCTTTAAATGGAACAACAGAACATTTCGTCTATCACCTTGAGACTCTTCAATCTTATCTTATTTTTCTTCTCAGCATTTCCGTAATGAGATTTCCGCCCATGCAGAGCTTTGGTGTACGGCATTATTCAGAGCATGAGTATTGTGTTTAGCATTAGTTTCATTGAGAGACATTTCAGTGGCTGCTAAAATATCCACCCATGCACCCTCACAACCATTAGGAAATCCGAGATGGGGTCTGCTCTTAAACACTTTGTGGCATAATGAAATCCTGATGTTCATTAATGAAGCTCAATTAAGAGAGAGAAGGAAGCAGAGGAAAATGAGGAGGACAAGAAGGAGAGGAGAAGGAGGAGAACAAAGTGCTTCTCCCTGCCGACATTCAAGAGAAGAGATATTAAGGGGGAGTCGGCACAGCCCCCGCACAAAAGGCTTTATTTGACTTCCTTCTTCGAGACTTGCTGAGCTTATTAAAATGCTTAATAGGTTCCATTAACTTCTAACACACGCAAGCCTCATAAAAGCAGGAATGGGAGGGGGTTGCACAGTAAGCATAGCAGTGAGGGGTGGGGGGTAAATCCTTGTAGAGGAAGGAGGGCGATTACAGAGGGATTTGGGGCATTGTCCAGAAAGATTCACAATAAATTAAGGCGTGTTCAGCATGAAAACACAGCCCAAGGCTCTAATGGCTCCTTCACATGTTTTCAAACTGAGACGCTTTACTGTGCAGCACGTTATTGTGCATCATTCTACTCTTGTGAACTCTTTAGATGTCTTTCTTTGTCCGGTCCCCAGACATCATCACCTGTTTGTTTATAAATGCAAATACAGACCTGGTGAAATGTGTAGATTTTATTTGAATCCACACACAGTAAAAGTTTAAGTACAGAAAGCACATGCTTGTTGTGGCATATTTCTGGCTGAATGTATGACAACGCTGCTTAGAATAACCGATGGGGTTTAAATTGGTTGATATCTAGGCTGTTAAGGACAAACCTTTGGAAGACCATTCAGGAAACCCAAATTGTTAATTCTTAAACCAATTTTGATCTGTGTTCGTAATTTGTGTACACTTTCATCCCAGCTACATCCAAGCTGTATGCATATGACCCAAACTATCACACTCATAAGACAGGAAATTGTTTAGGAACGACCCAGAAACCACCAAGACTTAAGCATTCCAAATCTGAAAGTCTTTAAACCCAGATTATAGTCCACAATGTGACATGTTTTCATCAGCATGTGCTGTTAAAGAGTCCTAAACCAAAGCCAGTGTACCAAAATCAACAACTTTGACTCACTGAAATATGCAGTTGCTTACATGGACAAGCCAAAATGTCTTTTAGAGAAAATTGTGATGTTCAGACAAACCCATAGTTGAGCTATTTAGACACAATGACAAGTAGTATGTTTGAAGATCTCCAAATTTAGGCTTTCGACCCTACGATCATTGTACTGTATTGATTGGTTTGTTTTCAAATGTTCTGAAAGCAAAGCAGAATAAAGAACTGCTGTCATCAAATTCTATAACTTCTTCTCAAATCAACAGCTGGTTGGTGGAAACTTGGAAATAACGGTGGCTCATAATAATTCCACAATAATTCCAATCTCCCATCAAAACGCCTCCTGAAATAGATGAAACATCAATGTTTACCAGTCACACATCCCATAAGATTTGTGCTTTACTCATCCTGCATTTACAACAAGCAACTAACAGGAGCTGAGAAATCTTTAACAAGCTACAACTAAGTGAAGTTACACTAATAAGCCTGCAAAGAGCAAAGTCAGAAGTCTTGAAGGATTTTAAACTGGTAACAGTTCAAAATAAAATGCAAGGTTTACTTTGGGCTTTGGCCTCTAATTAGTTATTTAGTTGGTTTAGATCAGGTTTGGACACGCGGTTTAGGCTGGGTCGGGTCAGAACCTTTAAGCCTAATCTAAACTCTGTGTCTGCCCCATTGTGGTAAAGTCGGCTCCTGCAAATAAATTAGTTCAAATGAACTCCACCCAGAAGAGTGGTCAAATATCCAACCACAGATATACAAGAAGCTTCTTAATCCCAACAGAAAGCCAGTGGTTAAGGTGTAGTTTGCAAAGAAACTTTAGAATTTCCCCAACAGAGATTTCTGTTTATATTGAGTGAGTATAAAACCTGCATCTGTGCATCAAATTCCTGTTATTTTACTTTGACAAAATAAGATTTTAAATACATTTCCAAAATAGATAATCAATTGATTGATATTGAGTAGAAGAGAGAAATATGTTTGCATCTTCCTCGCTATATGAGGAGTGTTTATTCTCCCATGCTGTATGTTAAATGGTTGAACTTATCTACACCACCTCCCGTCAACCCTTGCCCAACCCCCTGCTGAAGCATCACACTTAATGTGCTTTCATCCAGTTCCTCTCTTAGCGAGATGCCAATAGACTGGCCAGTGGACTCGTTCACAGGGGAGTAGCCTCCGGCTCTGGGAGACATCATCAAAGCTCAGACAGTCATACATCATTCAAAACAAAATATAACCCCAGCTTTATAGTTGTGCAACTGAGAGGGGGAAAAAATCCACGAGTTGAATTGTAAAATATGAAAATCCTTAATCTTTCCTGTTTTAATGAGAAATGGAGAATGACTGACACTCTTCCTCATCTCAGTGACTAAATTGTTAGCTAGCGTGACCTCCCTGACTCAGACAATCCTTCTGGTGCTTTTGCCTCAGCCCCAGATTCCTGCTTATACACCTTAAACATGACTTAACGCAATTACCTCCAATAATAATAGTAATCTCGCTTCAGGTGTAATCATCCCCAGCATTGTTGAGGGTATGGAAGCCTTCTAACTCGCCTTTAATACCTTGCTGCTTCGATTCACGGTAATCCGCAGGTCAGCCTGGGTCCTCTGCCATATCCACCAGAGTAATCACAGTAATTTACTGTTGCATAAAGGGAACTTTTTTAATGCATTGTCCCTGAAATTGGCTGCGATCACATACAGAGCTTTATGACAGGGCTCCCTTGCAACCAGGTGGAAATCATAAAGCGTCAATCTTAAACACAGCAGATACACTTTATTGTGGATGTTAGTTGTGCTATCAGTCGCATTCAAGCAAAGAGGATAAATAGCAGTACTTTTAGTTCAGACTATGTTGTAGCACACAGTAGATAAACACTATTTTAATCTCAAGAAGTGTGGTATTTAATTTTATTTTCACTTGTGTATACACAAGAAACCTGCTTTTTTAGTATCTACCTTAGCTTGTTTCGCACAAAGACAATCTAATACAAAGAGAGCCTCTCCTGTGTAATTTACTTTTCAGGGCCTTTTTATTGCTATGCAACTATTTCTCAAAGGCTCCCATTTTTGTTATATAAATTCACTCCAGAAAATATCTTTTTTTTTTTTTTTTTTTTTTTTTTTTTTTTTTTTTTTTTTAGATTACTGTTCTTAAAGTACCAAGGTGTGTCTTATATGTTAAAATATGCACAATATTATAAGATTATAAAACCCACAGTTGATGCTGATATGATGACTCAGTTTATTTTTCACAATTATCTTATCTAACTTATGTCATAAAAATACCAAGATAATGTTTTGTGTTGGAACATCAAACTGGAAAAGATCTGTTTATAAGTTAAAAATAACCTAATGATAGCTCTAACAACTAGTAAAAAAATAAGGTAGCTGTCTATTAGTAATGTAAATTTGACTGACATGAATGAGGATGCTTCAATCAGCTTGTTTTAACACTGACCAGTTTAATTATGAGGCTCTTATGTAATTACAAATCGATTATGTCAGTTCCTCCGGGGAGAATCGTGTTATGGATTTTCTTTTAGTTTTGCATGTTCTGCAAATGGGGCTCCATGATGGCACTGCTGCTTGCACTGTTGCCTTGTAGCAAGAAGGTTCTAGGTTCAAATCCCAACTCAGGACTTTGCAGGTTCTCCGCCGTATGTGGGTTTTCTCCGGCTTCCTACCAAAGTCCAAACAACTGGATGCATGGAAGTTCCGCATCCTCCATATAATATTTCTGTTTGCCAAGGTGACTGGATGAGAAACATCTGAACTTATGCATTCAAATGGTTTCTGGTCCTCAAAACGAAGTCATAAATTAACAAAAAGATAATAGTTGTTAATCAATCAGCGTTGCCTTATCTCAATGCAGTGAAAATCAAAAAAACTACACCTGTATCTCCACTTCACCCCAAGCTCAACCTAATATTGAAGTGTTTTACTTGAACCTCGTGATGATTTATAACATCAAGATAAGGTGGCGATTATTGCCATTGTTGCAAGTAGTTAATTGTCTATTCAGGGGAAACCCAGAACTTTAAGCATTTTTTTACAAACTGAGTCAACAGCTCATTTTCGCTATTCTACTTTCTGTGAATATAACAAACTCTTTCATCTAAGCTTTGTGCTCATTAGTAGTTGTATTTTTTATTTTTTTATTTAATTCCTGTTCTCTTGTGATTCGTGATGCTGCTAATGAGGTAGATGTAGAGATATTTGTTTGGCATTTAGAGCAAAAAACGAGCAGAAATTATGAAAGGGTACAGAGTTGTGCTGCGTGGTAGAAATAGTCGGAGGTCAGTGCACTCTTGTGTTTTTTTTTTTTTTTTTTTTTTTCTTGGACAATCAAGCCCAGCAGCAGGCTGTAGCTCCATGTGTGATTGACTGGGAAGGGCAGTGGAGGCGGGGAGGAGGATGGGAGGAAATGAGAGGAGAAGAGATCGTTTTGGCTGCGATCAGGCGTTACCTGGCTGTGACAGCTCTCGTCTCTCTCAACAGCTGAGGCTTGTCACAGCTGCTGATGTCCCGCTGTGTTGAACCGCACATGAATAATCAACTGCACGCGTGCCTGCTCTGTCACGCACACACACACACACACACGCACGCATGCACTTATGTGCAGAGATGCCCCCTGTTTGCTCTGCTCTGTTCTCTCACTGTGACCACGGGGTTGTAGGCAGTATACAAGCAAAACCAAAGGCGGCTGCTCCATAGCCAAGATGTCAGAAATCTCCCTTAGGTTTTCTCACAACCTCATGAATTATGGAAGTCTGTTGTTTTCTGAATGTTTTGACTTATTGAGAGCGAGACAAAAATTACATTTTGTTTTGATTCTGCTTTATGTAATTTCAGAACAGAGTCGGTTGCTGAGAAGATGCTCACGAACTGGTTCGCCTTCCTCCTTCACAAATTCCTCAAGGTCAGTGCGCCAACAAATGTGCGGAGGTGTTTATATATGCACATGCAAATCCATTCTTTGTATCTTTTTAATAAAGCCTCCAGATTAAAGATGTGATTATGCAGTTTTGTGTTTTCAGTCTGGTGAGGTTTCTTTTTTCCACGCCGTGGTGCTCTGTCATGTGTGAACCTGTGGGTTTGTCTGTCTGCGCGCGTGCGCTTTTGCGTGTTCACAGGAGTGTGCAGGGGAGCCGCTGTTCATGCTGTACTGCGCCATCAAGCAGCAGATGGAAAAGGGGCCCATTGACGCCATCACCGGAGAGGCCCGCTACTCCCTGAGCGAAGACAAGCTCATCCGCCAGCAGATCGAGTACAAAACCCTGGTACGTCACACACCAGCAGACACAGCAGAAGTTTGCACAAAGGCTTGCAGACGTGGACAAACATGATGCTGCCAAGCTGACACGTACACACACAGACTCGAGTGCTTCTTTTGTTTTAAGTAGAGGCCCACAGCTGACTGCATCAGGGTTTTTTACTTATTTCACATTTTCCATTTTCAAGATGACATTGGAGAGTATATATTGTTGTTGTTTGTTTATTTCAAAAGGGACAAAGCACATCTATCATCTATATAATATGCCAGAGTTGACCATAAACGCTAGTTTTTATCTGTAATCCCTCAATCAATATAAATACAATACATTATAGTGCAATACAGACAGAGAATAATAAAAAGTATAAATAAAAAGCTTTTTTTTTTTTATCAGGTTACAAATTTTAAATGTAATTTAAATCTACTTTAAATAAGCTTGATTGATTGTTCCCAAACTTTACGCATTGCAAGAAGCACATTGCTTCATCTGAAAATAGTTTAGCACATCCAGAAACCTGTCCAGACACGACTGTTCACCCAAAACTAACAAACAAAACACACACAGAGCATTAATCCGATGGTGATCGCAGCTGCAGCAAACCACAACTGAGTTGAGAGAATCTGTTCAATCTTTTGACAAATATTTGTCATGTGCTGCACAAACCATATCATACAGAGAAGCTGGTCAGTTTTTCTGACTAAAAGCAGAACTAAAAGCAGGAAAATCCTGGACTAAAGCCTGTAGAACCTGTGTGAGATTTTTCCTCCTAATAATCCTAATCCAGATTTAAAACGAATAAAAAGTCTTTGGCATGACTTAAAAGTTGATTCCCATAGACACTTTCCATCTAATCTGACTGAACTTGGGGTATTTGGCAAAACTGCAGTTCTAAAACAGATACACTAAATAAAATGCATCAAAATGTGTTATTCTTTAGCATAAGAAAGTTCAAAGAGCATGAATGCCTTTGTAGAGCAGTGTAGCTGTGTTTCGCTGCACTACCTTTGGGAGGAAAATTAAGCATTAGTCCCACAGGAAGCCATGTTGGTCCAACATCAGGGTAGGTGGTTATAGACTGAAACAAACCAAACAAACCTCTCCTCACGTTCTATCATGAACAGATAGAAAAAGGAAAGCTCTCACACAACCAGCATGTGACATGACAATGCTCTGATTGCTCTGACTGGGAATTTGGCTCATTATGTGCTAATGCCCCGGCAGTGCTGGAAATTGGTGTCCCGCCGAAGGTGTGAAATTAGATTTCGGGATGCCAGTAAGAGCGGAAATGGTTTCTCAAAGCTCCTGCTATGTTCCAAGGAGACTCTAATGAGGGAAAAGCCACAAGCTGGACCCGCGTCCAGTCAGGAACCAGCTTTTTCCTCCTCCCCTCTTGTGTTGTTTCACTCTCTCTCCCCCTCTCTGTTCTCCCCTTTTTCATAATCCAGATCCTAAACTGTGTAAACCCAGACAACGAAAACAGTCCGGAGATTCCCGTGAAGGTGTTGAACTGCGACACAATCACACAAGTGAAGGAGAAGATACTCGATGCGGTTTACAAGAACATGCCCTATTCTCAGCGGCCGCGGGCCGTCGACATGGACTTGGGTAAAGAGCCAAACACACTGAACACACGATTCAAAGACACACAGATCCATCAGACAGGTGTAGAGTCCTTCACACCTACAGATTCATGTATTAGTAAGAGAACACCCAAGCATGGTGGACAGATAATCAGTGCGATAAAGCTGTGCTCCAGCCTCCCAGCCAGCCTCAGTGAGCTGCTTCGATGAAACTGACTGGCATGTTTTCCACACCTGCCGGTGCCAACAAGCCTCAAAAGATTTAAATAGAGAATTGCGTCTGATGATGCATGTTTTTACATCTTGGATGTGGCCGACGCAGGTAAGAGCTGACCGTCTGGCTCAGCCGCCTCAAACTAAACTCCACTCCCACACAGTCTGCCACTGCCATCCTCTGCTGTCCGTGCCTCGCCTCCCATCAGTCTGTCCCTCACCATATTTTCTTTTAACTTCACATAAGTGTGCAGAACAGTAACCCCCCCTGCCCCCCAAGTCCCATGCTTATTTCAAATGAGCACGCATCTGTGTCTTTACAACACTCCCATCGGATAATTGCTTGAAAGTGATTGCATCTGTGTGAGACTGTCTGCAGGTGTACAATTCTCTTTAAAACACAGATTTGTGGGTAGTTTGAGGCCATGTTGTGCCAGGCAGAGGCATCGTGTGGTCATCTGGACGAGACACGCAGCAATAACAACCCGGTCAACAAGGGGAAAATCAGTGATCATTCCCAGTATGAGGCCTACATTGGTTATCCGCCTCTCTGTGACTACCCTTATTATCATTTTATTACTGCACAATGATGCCTCAGTCACTGCCCTCCACCAGTGCTGCTCGGTGTTTTTACCTGTTACATATGGTTCCTTTTCTGCTTGCTTTTGAAAGGAAGTAATTTTCTCAGAGCTTCCGTCTCAATCTGATCTTCCTTTCTTCCCCGCAGCGATGGCTCTGCTGCTGCTGCATTTGTGACACTTGTACCAATTAAAGTGTGCAGGCTGCCTAAACATGCATCTTTCAAATGTTCTTGTGGAATGTTAAATTAAGATGCATATCAACCTCTGTCTGAGGACACGCAGGAATCTTGCAGCTATCTACTCATTTGTGTGCATGTGGAGCTGTGTCTCAACATTTTTCCACAAAATGATGTCTCCTGTTCAGCCTTGTTTGAAACTTTGAGCCATCAGCTGATATTTTTTATTATTTTATGGTCATTTTTTTGGTTGAACCAAAATTTCTAATGAAATAGATGTGACTTCACACATCCTAATACCCAAAAACACACTTGAAATTAACTAAACATATAAAACATTTATCCACTAATATTCTAACTAACATATGAGACCAAGCTGTTTGTAGCAGAAACTTTATCAGAGTCCATATATCATGTTCGTGCTCCATCTGACTGAATGAAAATGATTCAAAATCCTCATCTGAATTCTTCCAGTCACTTGTCCAACATGTTGTTGATGTAAGCAGACAAATCAACCCCAAATTAGCTATTTTTGTGCCAGCTGTCATCGTTTAGCCATGTCCTGGCAACCCCTATGATCAGGTGAAGATCGATAAGCAGGAATATATATATATATTTTTTTCCTTTTCTTTTTGGCTAACGTTTTGGTCGGTGAGAGTTTTTCAGGGAGCTAAAGGCTTATTGGAAGGCTGAAGTTGTCTTCACCTGGAGCCAGCTGGAACAAACCCAGGAACATAAGTAGAGGCAAAGAGGTTGTTGGTCCCCCTGCCTTGTAGAACTGCAGCCAGAGGATGAGGGAGGAGAAGTGTTGTAGAGTTCACTTAATGTAGCAGAACTCAGAGAGAGTGAAACAGAGCCGTGAAGTTTGCTACTTGGAGCGGGAAATGTGTGTTTTACGAGCAAAAAATATGACTAAAAATTATATAGACAATACATGGAGTTACTGTTTTCTATGACGGTAGGTCAGGACTGAGCCACATAGGAGCTGACTTATTTATTTTCATGTTTCTCTTATTATTTTTCTGTTTGTGTGTTTTCGTCATCAGAGTGGCGTCAGGGCCGAATGGCTCGTGTGGTGCTGCAGGATGAAGACATCACCACTAAGATTGAAAATGACTGGAAAAGACTCAACACACTCTTGCACTACCAGGTAAATAAGTTTGGTGTTTTTCTTCCCCTAATTGACTCTGAAACTTCTTTTTGTCAAGAAAAACCTAATTTGTGTCCAACTTTTGCTTTGGGTTTTATTATGG
Organism: Poecilia formosa; assembly: GCF_000485575.1. Taxonomy (NCBI): domain Eukaryota; kingdom Metazoa; phylum Chordata; class Actinopteri; order Cyprinodontiformes; family Poeciliidae; genus Poecilia; species Poecilia formosa. The sequence continues at coordinate 2,397,831 of NW_006799996.1, forward strand.
AAATTGTTCTGCCCACACTAGCAAACTTTGAAATTCCCTGCTCTTGACTTTAAGGCAGCCCAATTTTCAGTCTCTCATTTGCATGCTCATAGCTGGTACACTCCGAGTGACTCACGGAATAGAGGACAATTACTGTACAGGTGGCAGGAGAGGTGAATTCTCCCCATCACAGCTGACATTTCTCCCGCCTCCCTGGAACGATGAGGCGACAGGAGCGTCTCTTTACTTTCCCCTCTTTCTCACTCCATCCCTGCACCAGTAACAATTTGTCCTCCTTTGGGGGCACGAGTTCATCTTCCGCCCCCTGTTTAATAGACAGAAGAGAACTGAACTAAAGAGGAGGACAGCTGGGAACAAGAAGAGATTTTTCAGTGGAGTTTACGGCAGATGAATGAAGGAAAGCTAAAGTGGAAGTTGGCAGATGCTCGAAAGAAAAGGAAACAAAGACGGAAACAGGCGAAGGAGATGGGAAGTTGGTCATCTCCACAGGTCATGAATCTTTTGCAGCGCCCGCTCAGCCGTTCCTCATTACTTGGCCGAAGGGTGCCATCTGTCTAAAGGCTGCATGAGCTTTGATTCAAGACTACCTGCGGGAGGAGCAGAGGCTGTGGCAGCTTTGGTTAGAATCGCGGATCAATACTGCACAGCCTGGAGACGCCAGTAAAAAGGGATGAGGTGGCAAAACTGAAGCCCTCACAACAGGGAGCTGCTGTGAACTCCTGCCCCTCAGGAACGGTGGGAGTAACTTAGCAGATGTGGGAGTCATTAGAAGACGGGACACATCATAGTGTCCTTCACACAGGACTTGGCACCATGCAGGTTCTGTTGCCCCTTTGTCTTTTCACCCTCCTTTCTGCCTTTACTGTTACTTTTTTTTGACTTTGGCCTCATTTACACTTTACTTCTTAAACATTTCACCTCACTGCAAATAGATCCAACATCGCTTCCTTTTCTCTCACACATTCACAACCCTTTTAGAGGGAAAACAGACCCTCTGATTTGAATGGAAGTCGGTGAAACTTCTGAGCAGCAAGCTGTTGTGTTTTGTACGTTTCATGTACCTGAGCATTTTGGCAGACAATGAAAACAATTCAATGAAGTCTTTCATGAAGATTATATAGAAAATGGTGAAGGAACCAGACTCTTACTTCCACCTGTAACTGGTGAAGTGGATAAATAACTTCAGCAAAGTAGGTTTGCTGTAAAATTTTCAGGTGAGTTTTTATTTCTACTATTATTATTATTATTATTATTATTATTATTAATTGTTGTTGTCATCATTAGTAGTTTATTTGGTGTTTGTAAATGACATGTAAAATTTAGGGAATGCTTAACTTTAACAAAGTAAAAATGTCTGCAAAACACTGAATAGCACAATAATAATCAGCATTCTGAAAATTTAATAAAGGTTTAATATAATTTCTGGTATGAACTTTGGTCTTCTTGCTGCCACTTCAGCACAAAAAAACAAACCTGAACCTGATGTGACTTACTTTCGTCTCCTTACATCAAACCATTTCTATACAACTCTGCTAATCGGAGACCAGAAACAACACCGAATGATGGCTTGTCATAATTTCTAGGATATCTGTGCATTTTGTTGCTTTAAACACCAAAGCTTCATTGACTCCCGTTAAAACTGTAGCGTCTGGCTTGAATGCAGGGGTTCAGTACCCAGACGTGTTGTATCTCTGCTGAACAGTGACGGTTCCCCCTCTAAGCACCTCATCTAGGTCTCTTCTGTGTTTCCCCTTGGTGAAGCAGCTCAGTGCGTTTGCTTCTACCACATAATGGGCTCCTCTGTTGTTGTTTTTTTGCACTTCTTTGCCTTGCAGTCTGTCTGCCATCGTTAGCCAAAGGGAGACACTACAGAGCACGCATGTGGCCACTTCACTTATTTCCTTGCTCAATAGCAGATCACAGGACTGCTATTGATCATGGATCTGAGGGTCCCTTCATAAAACCCACCGTAAGGCCCAACACCGCATCACTACAGAGAAGATAGAGAAGGGCTGCAGAGCAAAATGGTGGCAGGAGGAAGAGAGGAAAAGGACAGTTGGTGCTGGACGAGATCAGAGTTGGAAGGAGAGATGTTTTTGCATCATTACTGTTTGGATGAGTTGGCAATAGCCCCCTTGTGCGAGCTTGTGTGTTTGTGTCACACACCATGGTGCCGAACTGGCAGCTGTGACAACACGTGGCTCTGGATTATAAAAAAACAAAGGGGATCATCTCATTAAACCCAAGAGAGAGAGAGGGAAAGCTTGAAGAATATAATGGAAGAAGAGGTAAAAAGGGAAATAGTGAAATATGCAGAGTGAGTCTGAGCATCACCCTGAGTATTTGCTAATTCTCCCATAGCTGAAACACAGGGACTAGACGAAGGCATTAAAATTCATAGGTCTCACAGCCACCTAGGAAATGCCATTGGCTGTTTACACTGTTACATTGGAAATAATGGTTTACACAGCCTGGATATGGAAATGCGCACCTTTCCACTACGCTAAAATGAAAAACTTAAATGCACAAACTGAAAACGAGTTCACAATCTTTATTCATCACTTTGGTATTCATAGTCAGGGGACCAGACTCCTCTTCTGCAACAGCTTCCTCTCTGTTTCTGTTTTTGTTTCCTGCCTGGATAAAGATAGATGCATATTGAAGTTTTTTTCAAATATGCACACAATGTGTGTTCAGACTTGTAGCTCATACATGTGTGGCAATCCTCAGATAAACGGCAGAGCTAAGATAAATAAATCTTCTTTCACTGGAATGCTGTCTTGAAACAATTTAACTTGCTGTGGTGGTAGCTGGGCAGTGAGCATGATGCCAAAAGATACTCACATTTGTGTGAATAACATTAGATCAGCTTTGAAGAATTGATTCTCCTCTGTTTGTTTTCATTTAGATTTTAACTATTGCGCTTACTGTGATGTGAGCAAACTGCATTTTTTTTAGCAAATTCTTGAAGATCAGAGTAGATTATTCTTATAGCTTTGTCAACTCACTTGACGCCTGTCACCTTGATAAATTATATGTATTTTGTACCTTTAAAATAACCTTTTACAATCTACAAAGCAATTGACTAATACACAGAGGGCTAATGAATGAATAGGTGGTGAACACAAATCCAGGAAAGGTGTGACTAAGAAATTAATTCTACAAAATAAAAATTAAGGTACAGCAGAACACAAGAAACCCAAGAAAAATCTAAAGTAGTTTTAAAAAAGACAAATCAGAGCAGAAGGGAAAATCCAAGCTTAGTCTGAAAAACCTGTTGTTAGGGGTTTTCACCTTTATGTATTTGTCTATGCAATATAAATACTTCTCATAACCATAATGTTTTGGTTTAGCTGCTGTTTAGTCTGGTGATTTGAGTGCCGACTTGTTTGTTCCAGCGGAACCTGGAGAGCAGACTGATGACTCCTGGAGCTCTGCAGACAAACTGATCTCAGGGCGTTTTGGGCTCTTTGAACAGCAAAACGTACAACACAAACGTGCTCATTGCTGTGTTTCTCAGTCCAACGCTGTCGTTGTCTCGAGTCTGTTTTCAATTTGGTTAAAATATAAGCCTTTAATCAGAAGGAGAACTATGGTCTTAGGATGTGAAATGAAAATAAGTGACATGCTTGGTTAATGTTGCTGCACTCTGAGTCACATCCCTAAAAGCAGCTTTTGAAGACACAGTCCCAAAAAAATTACATGTTTTCCATATCCAAACTCCACCTTAAGTCCAAAATAAAATAAATCTTGAGTACTTTTTCTTTTTTGATGACTGCCTTCAGACTTTCCCCCCTTTCTAGTTTTTACAGAAGCTGCACACATGCAGAGTTTATTTCCAAGCAACTGGGCAGCGGCGATTCCTCTGATAGGCATCATGATCTAAGAGAATGCAGGAGGGAGGAAGAAAGGTAGAAGATGACCACACTCAGCTGTCTGGCCGACTCACCAGTGTCTAATGGAAGGCCTTATCACAGGCGGGGTCCACAGCCCTTATCACACCTGCCCACTATCAGCCCCACACTGGATTATCCCTGAAGGGCGAATCTGCACGCCTTCAATCATTTACTCCTATCACAAGGAGCCATCTCTGCTCTCGCTTCTCTTTCAGCCATAAAAAGCATAAAGAAAGAGAGAGACGGAGAGATGGAGGCAGATGTAAAAAGGAAAGGGGGTACTGAGAAGCTATTTCATGCTCCCCGGAGAAAATGTATCACAGGAATAGCAGAGAAAACTTCACGGAAGTGTACCCTGATGGTGTGTTAGAGCTGGTCTATGCACTGTCAGCCAATTGGACCAGACTGTGGGATAGAGAGGATGTAGAAATTAAGTTAAGGCGAGCAGAATCTGACAAGAAACAGTGGAGGTGAGAAAGAAAGTGAGGAGGAAAGCCCATGGACTGTGTAGAGTGCACTATACTTTATTGAGGGATAATTTGATCACAAGGTTTTACTACAATATTACAAAAATGCTGTTACTGAACATTATGTCACATCTTGTTTTGTTTTTTTTTTTTTTGTTTTTTTTAAAATCATTTTTATTTTGGACCTTATTTTTTTCCAGATCCTTTATAACTAGTTTGTTTCAAGTTAGATTAAAAATATGTTAATGCTAAATGTTAATGTGTTAAGTTAGGCTCCAGGATATCATGGTTTCAATTAATTACATAGCAATAGTGCTAAAAGCAGGCAATGTTGCACTTCTGATTAAAGAACATTTGTTTCACTCATTAGAGATTTGGTATTTCCTTTGTACTTTGAGAAACTTCACTGGCGAGATCAGCTGAGAAAGAATGTAAGGTTTACAGGGAGGGAGGAATGGAGCAGCCCAGCTTCATCCAATATGAACAATATGCAGTGTGATATTTTCCAAACCGAAATGCACAGATAACTTATTCCTGCTAAGAGATATAAGGGAAAATGTTTTTGCTTTTATCCTGTTGTTTCTCTAAGGTGTGCCTTTAGGAGCCTGGCATTTATTTGCCTTTTGTTTATTTCTCTACTGGAGGCTCATCAGTTTGTCTTTGCTGGGTCTGAAGCAGAATTCCCTCCTCGGGGTAAGCTGCAAATGCCAGCCAACAAGCTCTTTTGTTGTTTTTGGTTCTCACTGAAGAACTGCGAGTTGTTTGCTGTGTTTTGGCTCTCTCAAGCAGAGATGTTTTGGTCCGCTAGCAGCAGTAGCATTCATTAATTAAACTGATAAATGATCTCATATGACAATCAAGTCTTGAAGCTAATTTTGAAGACATTTTCTGTGCTGTAGGGCGCTGCGTGTTCTGTCTACAGCTTTTCAGCAATAATAACTGGAGAAAAACTCTGAAATCAAATCCACAAAGGGAAAAGGATTAAACTGAGCATCATCCTCAAATATTACCGCCTCGCCCTATCGTCTTTTTTGACTGGTTGGTACTCAGAGATGTGTTGTTACTCGCACCAACCATTTATGGTAAGGGTGCAAGTACACCAGCTGAGACACTGAGCCTCCTTTTCCATCAACCATTCCCTCTCTTTGCATAATCTCCCAGCGCCAAAGCTTACCTCAGCTCTCTGTAACGTTTCTGAAAGTATTGAAAATGACAATGACAGACATGTTGAGTACAACCGTCATGCAGCTGCAGCACTTTGCTCAGCTTGAAAAAAGCTACAGGGTTGTGGTGCAGAACAACAGGGAGCAACAGGAATTCTTGTGAGTCTTTGCTAAGAGAATTGTTTACTTCTGATCTTCATAGTTTGAATAATTTATCAGAAAACACTGTATGCATGCATACACCTGTTATTTTGTTTGAGTAACCCATGGCCTCTCTTCAGAATGTGACAAATTGCAGATATGCATTCAGGAGTGAAATGTGGCGTTCTCCGTGTCTCCTCATGCAGGTCTCTGATCGCAGCGTGGTAGCTTTGGTCCCCAAGCAAACCTCATCATATAACATTCCTTCTTCAGCGAGCATAACCCGTACCTCCATCAGCAGATACGGTGAGTCAGCACACATTGGCTCCACATTAATTGCAAAATGAGACGACATGTACAACATAGGTAATTATGAAATTGTTTGCATTCTTTTTGAGGTTCAAACTGCTAATGATCTAGAGTAAAAAGAGAGAAAAAATAAAATAAATAAAAGAGAGAATGAGAGCTGTAGCGTGTTTGTGTTTCATTATTATAAAGTAAGCTGTGTTTGCACTTTGGGAACCAGTGGCCATTTTCCACTGCAGTTACAACCAAGTCTGCAATAACTAAATTTCAAGAGATATAAGTTCAGGGTAGCGTACTGGTAACATGCTTGTAAATTCATTTGTGTCCATTTCCAATCATAAGTGCTGTTTGTTGAAACTTTTATTTCCTATTCGCGGAGGTTTGCTCCTTCAGCTGTGGTTTTCAACCTCATGCCTATAAACTGCCTGTCCTTCATGTTTTAGCACACCTGAATCAAATGAATGATTACCTCCTTAGCGTGTCATTAAGTGATGCAGAAGCCTAATGATAACTCATTAATTATGTCAGGTGTGTGGAGGCAGGGAAACATCGAAAACATGCAGAACAGTGGAAAGTCACTGATCTGGAAAGAAGGATAACTTCCCCTTTAAAACAGCAAAGTCCAGTATGTGAATACATTTTACCAATGTAGCATTTATCTTAGTGTTTTTTATAATGGCTTCAATACTTTAAATTGACTTTGTAAAGTCAATTCAAACTTTGTGAAAATGTACTAAGGGGATGGATTTTAAGTGAACTACAATAATCAATGTCTTGCCAAGTTTCAGTGGGAGAGGAGTTAAAAGGCTGCTGTGCAATGAAACTTTAACTTAGTGACTTTGTTTCAAAAAATACAGAAAGTTGGTCCAAACTCCACGGAAAGGTTTAAGTCTAACAAACTTTTTTTAAAAAGAATTCAAAGATAAGAAATTTACTGATTATTGGGATTACAATCCAGTGATCTGCAATAACTTGTTACTATTTAACCACAGTCTCTCTGAATTTAAATACATTTTTTAAGTGATTCACAGATTTTTAAAAATGAAAACATCTAATTGTGTCCAAATGGAGCATTAGCGACCCCAACTCCTAGAGCGTTAGATGATGGTCCCTGTATGATTGATCAGAAAACAACCCTTTAAAACATATTTCATTAAAGAAAAGCCTTGTTGTCCACTCTGCAAAAATATCAGCCTACTCCTATTGGTGAACCCTTCAAACCCAGGGAGGAACTACCTGTTATTCAGGAGGTGCTAATTCATGAATATGCCCAGAAAAGTTTAAGTATTTTTGACCTCTATCTGTTTCTCACACAAAGTAGATGTAATTAAGCATGACTTCATTTGGGTCGTCATTGATGCTTTTCTTTTCAATCAAGAAAAGGTGAAGAGACCCCCTTTTTTTTTTTTTTTTTTTTTTTTTTTTTTTTTGCAAAATTGCAATATAGTGCAATTTTTTTGCACTGTAGTCTTCCTTTTTGCCTTTTATCAGGTCTTGAACTCACCAATTCTTTAACATCGATGACACATCATTTGCCACAGAGGCTTCATGGGTTCACAGACTCTCAGATGTGTGACTTACTTTGGGTTGTTTAGTGCCAAATTTTGGTCCATTGCCAGAGTGACGCAGCGCCAGCGCCAGGCAACTCATGATTGCTAATTATTCTGTGTGAATGATGCTTCACACAAACGGAGAAAAGATAAGAAGGTGAGCAGGGCCAATTATGAGGACTGGGGGAGAAGAGCTAAAGTCTGCCTTTAAACTGTCTAACACCGAAAACAAGCTAAGAACACCCTCATTCCTCCAAGCAATTAAACGTATTTACAGAAAACACAGAGTGTGTGTGCCTGTGAACTCTGGGTTAAACAATACATCTACTTGGAGTATTTAGTGTAAAATAAAGTGAGGTGACATTTATTAACAGTCCTTATCTAAATTGACCTTTAGAAACACTGCTTAGCATTCGGTAGTTCTCTTTGAAATAAAACATTAAAGTTAGAGGGTATCACTACAAGGAAATGATAGTTATCACAGGAAAGGTTGCTTAAAAGATTATTTCTCTTATTACCAGCAAAGATGGATAGAGAGGAGTCAATTTGCTGGCATTAGCCCGACCTTCATTAATCATTGTTTGGCACAGAAGAAGATGGATTCAAACTAATGCAATTTTCAGAGTTTAGTATCTTGGCTCACATTGTGCCACAAGTACAACTGATCAGCTCGGAAAACGGCTGCAGAAACAGGGAAGATACAGAGCATAAGGGAACAGAGGAGGAGTAAAAGCCAGTGACTGGATTAAGATCGGATTTGGGATCCCAATCCACCCAGCGCATGCATTCAACCTTCTTCATCCCCAGCAGACACTGAAGGGGTGCAGTAGGGTCTTATTTGAAAGGTATAGGGGGCTTAAATGGCAGCTAATGCTTTTTTGTTCCGCTCGGCCTTTGAAGCCAGGTGAGAGAAATCCTCAAACGGGATCCTCAGATCCTGAACCTCTAGAGACGCTGCTGCCTGGAGTAGATGCCGACTAATTAGTGGAAGTAAAACCGGCATCATTCGGAGTGAGAATGTGAGGTGGAAGGATGCATGATGGGGGTGATGTATTGGAGAAGGACTGAGTTTTACAAATCAGGGATCATTTGAGGCATTGATGAGGGCGCGACGGAGATTTTTATTTTAAAAATGGCATTTGGGGAAAAGCCAATCATGCCTTTTAAGTGAAGCCAGGCACAACCCTCGTGAGCCAAGGATTATATAAGTAGATGAAAAAGATAAAAGATGATAATTATCACATAATTTATGACAGAGACAGAAAAATCAAACAGTGAATAATCACAGGAAATGAATCTGCAGCATTATTTTCAACCTGCCTGCAAAATTAGGTTGTGTTATGATGAACAAAGGAAAGCTGTAGAAGTCCTGTTCTCCCTCAGCATTTACATAATCTCCTCATGGACTTGAGTGTCATAATATTTTTAATGAATTATTTCAACCATTCTTGTGGACTGATTTTGCAAAAGACAACAACAGCCTTTCTTTCATGAGGATTTGAATTTTGGGGGGATTTTCTGTGAAATCTGTTTGCTTGAATGCAACCTTACACCCACAATAATATACCTTTAAATGTCTTTCAGCAAGTCACACCTGGACCACACACACATTTTAAAATGCATACTATCAGTAGTTCTGACATGAATGGCTGAGGAAACGCCATGTTTGATGTTTTGTCAACTTGTTCTAAAATACTCCTTGTTATTGTCACCAAATGTTTAATTAATTGTATTATCTGTCATAAAATGTTCTCCAGAAGACATTTTAATGTATCTTACACAAGGTTCGTCCATCTTGTTCAGCATCCTACAAGTCCTTTGCAATATTATATAAAAAATAAAATGTTTCCTCTTACATCTTTACCCAAATGTCTGTGCCGTTTTGTTGTTAAGAGATCTGCTATCAACCAAATCACTTTTACAAAGGAAAAGAGAAACTACAAGCTGCTATTAACCGTGGTAAATGTCAAAAAGTTAATAGTCTTTGTCCAGTTGACACTACAGGACCCGTTGCCGTTAATTAAAGCTTAATGTAGATCCATGTATGATTATAACGCTGATGTGTCAGTTCCACTGTCTGTGGATCGGCGGCAAAAACTGATCAAATTTGTGTGTTAAATCTTAAGTTTTATGTTAAACATCTTTCCAAACTGGAAAAAGCTTTTAAAAAAAGATCTGAAATGAAGTACACATTCAGGCCTATGATGTCTGCATGTACTTCTGACTGAACCTCATGGATTCTTATTTATAACTCTACAATTTTCTTTTTTTCTCAACTCGGACAGACTCTTCGTTCCGTTACACAGGCAGTCCAGACAGCCTGAGGTCTCGTGCTCCTATGATCACGCCGGACCTGGAGAGCGGTGTAAAGGTCTGGCACTTGGTGAAGAACCATGAACATGGAGACCAGAAGGAAGGAGATCGAGGCAGCAAGATGGTTTCTGAGATTTATCTAACCCGGTTGTTGGCAACTAAGGTACGTCAGCCAACTTGTACATGAACACTTTTATGTGTGACGATTGGAAAAAATATTCATATTGGCTGAACTTTTTCCACTACAAACTTCAAGGCGTTATGCACAGTCTTAATATCTTGCTCTTCGTCACCTCGTACAGGGCACTCTCCAAAAATTTGTCGACGATCTGTTTGAGACATTGTTCAGTACGGTCCATCGAGGGAGTACGCTTCCCCTGGCCATCAAATACATGTTTGACTTCCTAGACGAACAGGCAGACAGACATGGCATTTACGACACAGACGTTCGTCACACATGGNAGGTGTGACTAAGAAATTAATTCTACAAAATAAAAATTAAGGTACAGCAGAACACAAGAAACCCAAGAAAAATCTAAAGTAGTTTTAAAAAAGACAAATCAGAGCAGAAGGGAAAATCCAAGCTTAGTCTGGAAAACCTGTTGTTAGGGGTTTTCACCTTTATGTATTTGTCTATGCAATATAAATACTTCTCATAACCATAATGTTTTGGTTTAGCTGCTGTTTAGTCTGGTGATTTGAGTGCCGACTTGTTTGTTCCAGCGGAACCTGGAGAGCAGACTGATGACTCCTGGAGCTCTGCAGACAAACTGATCTCAGGGCGTTTTGGGCTCTTTGAACAGCAAAACGTACAACACAAACGTGCTCATTGCTGTGTTTCTCAGTCCAACGCTGTCGTTGTCTCGAGTCTGTTTTCAATTTGGTTAAAATATAAGCCTTTAATCAGAAGGAGAACTATGGTCTTAGGATGTGAAATGAAAATAAGTGACATGCTTGGTTAATGTTGCTGCACTCTGAGTCACATCCCTAAAAGCAGCTTTTGAAGACACAGTCCCAAAAAAATTACATGTTTTCCATATCCAAACTCCACCTTAAGTCCAAAATAAAATAAATCTTGAGTACTTTTTCTTTTTTGATGACTGCCTTCAGACTTTTCCCCCCTTTCTAGTTTTTACAGAAGCTGCACACATGCAGAGTTTATTTCCAAGCAACTGGGCAGCGGCGATTCCTCTGATAGGCATCATGATCTAAGAGAATGCAGGAGGGAGGAAGAAAGGTAGAAGATGACCACACTCAGCTGTCTGGCCGACTCACCAGTGTCTAATGGAAGGCCTTATCACAGGCGGGGTCCACAGCCCTTATCACACCTGCCCACTATCAGCCCCACACTGGATTATCCCTGAAGGGCGAATCTGCACGCCTTCAATCATTTACTCCTATCACAAGGAGCCATCTCTGCTCTCGCTTCTCTTTCAGCCATAAAAAGCATAAAGAAAGAGAGAGACGGAGAGATGGAGGCAGATGTAAAAAGGAAAGGGGGTACTGAGAAGCTATTTCATGCTCCCCAGAGAAAATGTATCACAGGAATAGCAGAGAAAACTTCACGGAAGTGTACCCTGATGGTGTGTTAGAGCTGGTCTATGCACTGTCAGCCAATTGGACCAGACTGTGGGATAGAGAGGATGTAGAAATTAAGTTAAGGCGAGCAGAATCTGACAAGAAACAGTGGAGGTGAGAAAGAAAGTGAGGAGGAAAGCCCATGGACTGTGTAGAGTGCACTATACTTTATTGAGGGATAATTTGATCACAAGGTTTTACTACAATATTACAAAAATGCTGTTACTGAACATTATGTCACATCTTGTTTTTTTTTGTTTGTTTTTTTTTTAAATCATTTTTATTTTGGACCTTATTTTTTTCCAGATCCTTTATAACTAGTTTGTTTCAAGTTAGATTAAAAATATGTTAATGCTAAATGTTAATGTGTTAAGTTAGGCTCCAGGATATCATGGTTTCAATTAATTACATAGCAATAGCACTAAAAGCAGGCAATGTTGCACTTCTGATTAAAGAACATTTGTTTCACTCATTAGAGATTTGGTATTTCCTTTGTACTTTGAGAAACTTCACTGGCGAGATCAGCTGAGAAAGAATGTAAGGTTTACAGGGAGGGAGGAATGGAGCAGCCCAGCTTCATCCAATATGAACAATATGCAGTGTGATATTTTCCAAACCGAAATGCACAAATAACTTATTCCTGCTAAGAGATATAAGGGAAAATGTTTTTGCTTTTATCCTGTTGTTTCTCTAAGGTGTGCCTTTAGGAGCCTGGCATTTATTTGCCTTTTGTTTATTTCTCTACTGGAGGCTCATCAGTTTGTCTTTGCTGGGTCTGAAGCAGAATTCCCTCCTCGGGGTAAGCTGCAAATGCCAGCCAACAAGCTCTTTTGTTGTTTTTGGTTCTCACTGAAGAACTGCGAGTTGTTTGCTGTGTTTTGGCTCTCTCAAGCAGAGATGTTTTGGTCCGCTAGCAGCAGTAGCATTCATTAATTAAACTGATAAATGATCTCATATGACAATCAAGTCTTGAAGCTAATTTTGAAGACATTTTCTGTGCTGTAGGGCGCTGCGTGTTCTGTCTACAGCTTTTCAGCAATAATAACTGGAGAAAAACTCTGAAATCAAATCCACAAAGGGAAAAGGATTAAACTGAGCATCATCCTCAAATATTACCGCCTCGCCCTATCGTCTTTTTTGACTGGTTGGTACTCAGAGATGTGTTGTTACTCGCACCAACCATTTATGGTAAGGGTGCAAGTACACCAGCTGAGACACTGAGCCTCCTTTTCCATCAACCATTCCCTCTCTTTGCATAATCTCCCAGCGCCAAAGCTTACCTCAGCTCTCTGTAACGTTTCTGAAAGTATTGAAAATGACAATGACAGACATGTTGAGTACAACCGTCATGCAGCTGCAGCACTTTGCTCAGCTTGAAAAAAGCTACAGGGTTGTGGTGCAGAACAACAGGGAGCAACAGGAATTCTTGTGAGTCTTTGCTAAGAGAATTGTTTACTTCTGATCTTCATAGTTTGAATAATTTATCAGAAAACACTGTATGCATGCATACACCTGTTATTTTGTTTGAGTAACCCATGGCCTCTCTTCAGAATGTGACAAATTGCAGATATGCATTCAGGAGTGAAATGTGGCGTTCTCCGTGTCTCCTCATGCAGGTCTCTGATCGCAGCGTGGTAGCTTTGGTCCCCAAGCAAACCTCATCATATAACATTCCTTCTTCAGCGAGCATAACCCGTACCTCCATCAGCAGATACGGTGAGTCAGCACACATTGGCTCCACATTAATTGCAAAATGAGACGACATGTACAACATAGGTAATTATGAAATTGTTTGCATTCTTTTTGAGGTTCAAACTGCTAATGATCTAGAGTAAAAAGAGAGAAAAAATAAAATAAATAAAAGAGAGAATGAGAGCTGTAGCGTGTTTGTGTTTCATTATTATAAAGTAAGCTGTGTTTGCACTTTGGGAACCAGTGGCCATTTTCCACTGCAGTTACAACCAAGTCTGCAATAACTAAATTTCAAGAGATATAAGTTCAGGGTAGCGTACTGGTAACATGCTTGTAAATTCATTTGTGTCCATTTCCAATCATAAGTGCTGTTTGTTGAAACTTTTATTTCCTATTCGCGGAGGTTTGCTCCTTCAGCTGTGGTTTTCAACCTCATGCCTATAAACTGCCTGTCCTTCATGTTTTAGCACACCTGAATCAAATGAATGATTACCTCCTTAGCGTGTCATTAAGTGATGCAGAAGCCTAATGATAACTCATTAATTATGTCAGGTGTGTGGAGGCAGGGAAACATCGAAAACATGCAGAACAGTGGAAAGTCACTGATCTGGAAAGAAGGATAACTTCCCCTTTAAAACAGCAAAGTCCAGTATGTGAATACATTTTACCAATGTAGCATTTATCTTAGTGTTTTTTATAATGGCTTCAATACTTTAAATTGACTTTGTAAAGTCAATTCAAACTTTGTGAAAATGTACTAAGGGGATGGATTTTAAGTGAACTACAATAATCAATGTCTTGCCAAGTTTCAGTGGGAGAGGAGTTAAAAGGCTGCTGTGCAATGAAACTTTAACTTAGTGACTTTGTTTCAAAAAATACAGAAAGTTGGTCCAAACTCCACGGAAAGGTTTAAGTCTAACAAACTTTTTTTAAAAAGAATTCAAAGATAAGAAATTTACTGATTATTGGGATTACAATCCAGTGATCTGCAATAACTTGTTACTATTTAACCACAGTCTCTCTGAATTTAAATACATTTTTTAAGTGATTCACAGATTTTTAAAAATGAAAACATCTAATTGTGTCCAAATGGAGCATTAGCGACCCCAACTCCTAGAGCGTTAGATGATGGTCCCTGTATGATTGATCAGAAAACAACCCTTTAAAACATATTTCATTAAAGAAAAGCCTTGTTGTCCACTCTGCAAAAATATCAGCCTACTCCTATTGGTGAACCCTTCAAACCCAGGGAGGAACTACCTGTTATTCAGGAGGTGCTAATTCATGAATATGCCCAGAAAAGTTTAAGTATTTTTGACCTCTATCTGTTTCTCACACAAAGTAGATGTAATTAAGCATGACTTCATTTGGGTCGTCATTGATGCTTTTCTTTTCAATCAAGAAAAGGTGAAGAGACCCCCTTTTTTTTTTTTTTTTTTTTTTTTTTTTTTTTTGCAAAATTGCAATATAGTGCAATTTTTTTGCACTGTAGTCTTCCTTTTTGCCTTTTATCAGGTCTTGAACTCACCAATTCTTTAACATCGATGACACATCATTTGCCACAGAGGCTTCATGGGTTCACAGACTCTCAGATGTGTGACTTACTTTGGGTTGTTTAGTGCCAAATTTTGGTCCATTGCCAGAGTGACGCAGCGCCAGCGCCAGGCAACTCATGATTGCTAATTATTCTGTGTGAATGATGCTTCACACAAACGGAGAAAAGATAAGAAGGTGAGCAGGGCCAATTATGAGGACTGGGGGAGAAGAGCTAAAGTCTGCCTTTAAACTGTCTAACACCGAAAACAAGCTAAGAACACCCTCATTCCTCCAAGCAATTAAACGTATTTACAGAAAACACAGAGTGTGTGTGCCTGTGAACTCTGGGTTAAACAATACATCTACTTGGAGTATTTAGTGTAAAATAAAGTGAGGTGACATTTATTAACAGTCCTTATCTAAATTGACCTTTAGAAACACTGCTTAGCATTCGGTAGTTCTCTTTGAAATAAAACATTAAAGTTAGAGGGTATCACTACAAGGAAATGATAGTTATCACAGGAAAGGTTGCTTAAAAGATTATTTCTCTTATTACCAGCAAAGATGGATAGAGAGGAGTCAATTTGCTGGCATTAGCCCGACCTTCATTAATCATTGTTTGGCACAGAAGAAGATGGATTCAAACTAATGCAATTTTCAGAGTTTAGTATCTTGGCTCACATTGTGCCACAAGTACAACTGATCAGCTCGGAAAACGGCTGCAGAAACAGGGAAGATACAGAGCATAAGGGAACAGAGGAGGAGTAAAAGCCAGTGACTGGATTAAGATCGGATTTGGGATCCCAATCCACCCAGCGCATGCATTCAACCTTCTTCATCCCCAGCAGACACTGAAGGGGTGCAGTAGGGTCTTATTTGAAAGGTATAGGGGGCTTAAATGGCAGCTAATGCTTTTTTGTTCCGCTCGGCCTTTGAAGCCAGGTGAGAGAAATCCTCAAACGGGATCCTCAGATCCTGAACCTCTAGAGACGCTGCTGCCTGGAGTAGATGCCGACTAATTAGTGGAAGTAAAACCGGCATCATTCGGAGTGAGAATGTGAGGTGGAAGGATGCATGATGGGGGTGATGTATTGGAGAAGGACTGAGTTTTACAAATCAGGGATCATTTGAGGCATTGATGAGGGCGCGACGGAGATTTTTATTTTAAAAATGGCATTTGGGGAAAAGCCAATCATGCCTTTTAAGTGAAGCCAGGCACAACCCTCATGAGCCAAGGATTATATAAGTAGATGAAAAAGATAAAAGATGATAATTATCACATAATTTATGACAGAGACAGAAAAATCAAACAGTGAATAATCACAGGAAGTGAATCTGCAGCATTATTTTCAACCTGCCTGCAAAATTAGGTTGTGTTATGATGAACAAAGGAAAGCTGTAGAAGTCCTGTTCTCCCTCAGCATTTACATAATCTCCTCATGGACTTGAGTGTCATAATATTTTTAATGAATTATTTCAACCATTCTTGTGGACTGATTTTGCAAAAGACAACAACAGCCTTTCATGAGGATTTGAATTTTGGGGGGATTTTCTGTGAAATCTGTTTGCTTGAATGCAACCTTACACCCACAATAATATACCTTTAAATGTCTTTCAGCAAGTCACACCTGGACCACACACACATTTTAAAATGCATACTATCAGTAGTTCTGACATGAATGGCTGAGGAAACGCCATGTTTGATGTTTTGTCAACTTGTTCTAAAATACTCCTTGTTATTGTCACCAAATGTTTAATTAATTGTATTATCCGTCATAAAATGTTCTCTAGAAGACATTTTAAAGTATCTTACAGAAGGTTCATCCATCTTGTTCAGCATCCTACAAGTCCTTTGCAATATTATATAAAAAATAAAATGTTTCCTCTTACATCTTTACCCAAATGTCTGTGCCGTTTTGTTGTTAAGAGATCTGCTATCAACCAAATCACTTTTACAAAGGAAAAGAGAAACTACAAGCTGCTATTAACCGTGGTAAATGTCAAAAAGTTAATAGTCTTTGTCCAGTTGACACTACAGGACCCGTTGCCGTTAATTAAAGCTTAATGTAGATCCATGTATGATTATAACGCTGATGTGTCAGTTCCACTGTCTGTGGATCGGCGGCAAAAACTGATCAAATTTGTGTGTTAAATCTTAAGTTTTATGTTAAACATCTTTCCAAACTGGAAAAATCTTTTTAAAAAACGATCTGAAATGAAGTACACATTCAGGCCTATGATGTCTGCATGTACTTCTGGCTGAACCTCATGGATTCGTATTTATAACCCTACAATTTTCTTTTTTTCTCAACTCGGACAGACTCTTCGTTCCGTTACACAGGCAGTCCAGACAGCCTGAGGTCTCGTGCTCCTATGATCACGCCGGACCTGGAGAGCGGTGTAAAGGTCTGGCACTTGGTGAAGAACCATGAACATGGAGACCAGAAGGAAGGAGATCGAGGCAGCAAGATGGTTTCTGAGATTTATCTAACCCGGTTGTTGGCAACTAAGGTACGTCAGCCAACTTGTACATGAACACTTTTATGTGTGACGATTGGAAAAAATATTCATATTGGCTGAACTTTTTCCACTACAAACTTCAAGGCGTTATGCACAGTCTTAATATCTTGCTCTTCGTCACCTCGTACAGGGCACTCTCCAAAAATTTGTCGACGATCTGTTTGAGACATTGTTCAGTACGGTTCATCGAGGGAGTACGCTTCCCCTGGCCATCAAATACATGTTTGACTTCCTAGACGAACAGGCAGACAGACATGGCATTTACGACACAGACGTTCGTCACACATGGAAAAGCAACTGGTAAGACTTTTTTTTTTTTTTTGTGGAAACGGAAACAAATGTGGTATTAGTTAGGTCCATGTCTGTCCCTAACTTATGTTTTTCATCTCCATCTTAAAGCCTTCCATTGCGTTTCTGGGTGAACGTGATCAAGAACCCTCAGTTTGTATTTGACATCCATAAGAGCAGCATCACGGACGCCTGTCTATCTGTGGTAGCTCAGACCTTTATGGATTCCTGCTCGACTTCCGAGCACCGGCTGGGCAAAGACTCGCCTTCTAATAAACTGCTCTACGCTAAAGATATCCCTAATTATAAGAGCTGGGTAGAAAGGTAGGTGTAACCACTACTTTCAACATCGACACTAAATCACACTTTTTTTTTGTCTCCTCTTACACAAAAAGGCAGGTAATCTTTGGAAATTGATTCAAAAAGCTCTTTTTTTTCTTTCACATTTCTCAGACAAAGTCTGTAAAAGCACTCTGCCAGTGAATATTAGCAGGCATAAATTGTCAGCACAAGTGGTGTAATGGCTTGAAAATATGACTGTAAAGTAATAAAAACCTCAGTCGAACAATCATATTAACTCAGTGAATGACTCCAAGTGTTTCGTGTTGCCTGTATTTCCAGGTACTACGCTGATATCACCCGGATGCCGGCAATTAGTGATCAGGACATGAATGCGTATTTGGCGGAGCAGGCCAGACTCCACTCTACAGAGTTCAACATGCTCAGCGCTCTCAATGAGATCTACTCTTATGTCAGCAAGTACAGTGAGGAGGTAGGTCTGAGTGCTCCAGCTGGAGAGAGAGCACAGTTTTTCTGAGGTTTTTCTTTTAATAGTAGTCAATAATTTTGCCAAATAAGTGTGTTTATCTTGTAAGTGCTTGGATTAGCTGGAGTTCACATTACATGTGCTTCAGCAAGATCAATACAACCTGACCTTCTGGTTAAGGTGACAGAGGTTTGCTCTGTATTCTCCTCATAATTTACTCACATTTCCCATGTTGCACTGTTGTTGACTAAATAAATTGGACTTCTGCTGAATGCATATTTACCACTAGTAACAAAATAACCACAGGCAATACCAAACAGCAAAACAGCACCTTCTGCATACCTGTTAAGACGAGTAAAAAGCTCTAAAAATGTGAAATATTTTATTGTAGTGGTATAACATATTTTTTAATATACAACCATAGTTTGAGTGTGTTTATTCAGTTCGTTAAAAAACTCAAATTTTAAGAAATAACTGAAGCCCCTTCATTCATGACTCATTTTTGTCTTGGGGTGTGCAAATATAGGGCAGCGAAAAAGGTCAATTAATTTTAGAACAAGGAAACATTTACAGACCAATTTGTGTGGAGCAGCATAAATTAGTAAATGGCTTCAAGAAAATGGCATAGTACTATGTAGTCGGGCATCACTAACTAAAAAGTTAGCAGTGCTAACTCTAAATCACTAATCATAAACAGTAGTTTCCCTAAAAGATGAGAGCTATGCCAACATGGCATTTAGGAGAAGCTAACGCTATAGCGCTAGATTCAACCATGCTGATCCCCACCAGCGGAGCATGTCACCTCAACAAGGTCAAATTTGTCACTTCACACCAAAACTCTATTCAAATGAAAGTTTACAAAACAGAAAAGTAGAATTAAAATAATCTATCCAGAAAAAATAAGTTAGGAGAAGATAAGTGCGCTAAACATTTTCAAAGTTAGCAAAACCGCTAAGATGCTAAGCAAAAAAAATTAGCTTCTCTCTCAGTGGATTAGCAGAAGTAAGTCCACAACTGAAAATGACATTGTAACAAAATCTGCTTTCTTTGGGAAAACTTTCTCAAATAAACTGTTCCGTTTTTTACTAACAAATATTTCTAAATCAGAAAGTAGAACAATTAACACTATTTGTAATTATTATTTAGTGCTCACAATAAAGTCACTAATAGAATTTATATTGGACTAGTTTTACTCTGCAACTTCTGACAAATGGGTGACTGCCTTAATAAACATTTACAAAGGTGTCCATATGCCTCTTAATGTTTTTGCTTTGTTGAGGTCAGACGATTCTCCCATATTTTTTTTTTTACATGCTTTTCTCACTCAGTTGCACATTCAACCTGGAAGGCAGTCGTCCAAACTGATTGCATAACAAACTGCTGCTTCAGTAAATCAGCTGCCAATTACAGGCCGATTGTCAGTATAATTTGAACCAAAAGAAAGCAAGCCACAAATTTGTCCTGCATTGTCAGGCCCTTGGTGTACCCAGGACGTTTTTAGCAAAGGTTACCGAGGTCAGTGAGCTTCCTCCCAAAGCCCAGAGGTCTGGTAAGACCTGAGCTTAACAATGCACCGATTCTTACCTGAGCGGAAAGTGAGTGTCTACAAGCTGTCAGCTTGCTGTGCTGTCTTTTTGCTAGTGCAGAGTTAGAGCCGTTCTATTCGGTGTAGCTCTCACGGGTAGAATCACAGGCATCACACACACACTATTAGATCACAGGAAACGTATAAAAGGAGAAGGAAGGGAGTGTGAAGGCATTTATGGAGACATTCTGGTTCTAATGTCAGCCCCTCCTGTGGGAAACTTCAGTCTGACCTTTATGTTCAACTTCCTCTCCCTCTCTACATCTCTGATTGTCTCTCTCTTTATTTCTCTTCCTCCTTTTCTTTTCACTTTTTGCTCATTATCCAGTCAGCTTCCCCTTTGCTCTTCATGAATCTTACACTCTTGCTTTTGCTGCCTCTGCAGTTGCCATTGTCTGATGCTCACATTTACAAATGCACTTATTTTTCACACACACGCGCACACACACACACAAGCCACGGCATGTGCACCACTGCCCCCACAGTCTCTGGTGCGAGAAAACATCATCAAGTCTCATTAATTGGTTTACTCAGAGTAACCAGGCCAGAGCAGCACCAGCCTTCTTAAATGGATTTGGGGAGGAGGGCTTCACCTGCATAAAGGAATGCAGATTAATAATGGATTTCACTCAAGCTCGACGAGGAGGAGAAAACGTTATGACTATTACACCGAGCCGTTAAAGAGGTCTTAAAACCGATGAGTGAAAGATGGTGGGTGAGCACACAGATACTTTGTTCTGCTGCAGATCAGGAAGCAAATAAAGGACTTGGTGCTGAAAAAGGCCACAGCAGATAAAATGTACAGCTTCTTCAGGAGATGTTGAAACTTGTAGGCCATCAAGATTCAAGTTTGAATGAAGAAAATAGAAACAGTCACCTCAAACATAATTAATTTGTCAAAGAGGATGAAATATAAAAGGTCTGCTTCTTTTCAAGGTTAACAACAATAGCCTTCTGTACTTATTGGATGTATGAAAATCTTTAGGATGAAAATGTGTCATTAATTGCAGTTAATCAGCTTTTCTTCTTTGGTCAGTCGCCTGACATAAATCCTGTAGAAAAGCTGAAGAATTGTGGAAACATAAATGGTCAAAGATCCGTCTCTGTGTGCTCCAACTCCATGAAATTTCACAGGATGAGACTAAGTGCTCTCCTATTGGCAAACTTCTGTTCTTCAAAGCATCGACAGCAGGGGTGCAATTATTTGTGCCACAGGTAATTTAGCAAAAAAAACAATGATGGCTTAGCATGGGCCTTTTTTCCACCCTACTGGAAAAATTTGCTCAAATTAAAGGTTCGGTTTTTCCTTGATTATCAATGTAAGATTTATACCACTATGCTAAAAAAAATTGCAGAGATTTGAATACCGGTAGTTATTATACACATTTAAACATAAAATAAGATAAAATAAAAACACAGCATGGTTGTCATCTCTCCTCCAGCCCCCAACTTTCATATTTTATGTCATGTACCTAAGAATTATTTACATAACATAATGCAGAAAATGGCTCTATGAATTATTTTGTTGGAAATATGAATTATTAAGAAAAGCACAGCATTCTGCTAGTTAACAAGAGCAAACAGAAACTGCTGCTATTCAGAGACCATGTGCTAAACTGGGTTGTGGCATTTGAATACAGGACTGCATATCAAAGGGAAAACAAGCATTTGTGTTTCAGTTTGTGTTCATACAAAGAAGCCTTGCTGCGTACGGTGGCGTCACGCTGACAGAGATGCAGCCTGACAAGTTGACACGAGATTAGAGAGTTGAGAGGAGAGCGCGTCCGACTGCCTTTTGAACCCGGCTTGACAAATGCCAAATTTAAAAGACGGAGCTCAGAAGATAAAACATGGAATGATATTTCTGAATTTTTTTTTTAAGACATGTTCTTTCATGTGATGTCCATGTAGGGGCTCAAAATTTCAAGCTTTACTCTGCTGTGACACAGACTGCCCTTGAATTTTATGCATTTTTTTATTTTTGCAATTTTCCAATTTACAACTGCAAACTTCGTTTTTTTTTATTCGTGTCCATAAAATTGTGGAAATAGTAAGAGATGAGATCTATAAAGGTTTGCATCAAAGCAAACATACAAGTCAGAATATTAAAGTCCTGACCTTAATCCAAACAAGAATCTGTGACTTGACTTCAAAAATTAAAAAAAGCAAATGTTTTGCAAATTTTCCTATTGAGATAATAAAGTATATTCTATTCTATTCTATTCCACACACAATTTATACAAACTTGTTCCATTTTGCAAACAAGAACAAGCTAAAATTTAGTCTGTATTTATGAGCTGGTAAAGGTGTAAAACTGCTATAGGTGATTCTACAAAGTTCTGATTTAGGCAGAAGGTTGATAGAAATGCGCACCATACTTTTCTACCTGAGATCCAGGAACACTTGAGACTTCCTCTGAAACTCCCTTTAACTGACTATATAATTATTCAGACACCAAATAGACCTTAATATGGATTAATATACACAGGCAGGAACCCAGTTTCCTTCTTTTAGGTGGTCATAATATGAAATACCTGGCAGTTTATGGTTGTAATGTGGTAAGGCAGAGTGTTTTTCTCTTATTTTTACCACATTGCTGCCTGTTCTTTGCAGATTGTTTCAGCCCTGGAGCAGGAGGAGCAGGCAAGGAAACAGAGGTTGGCCTACAAGGTGGAACAGCTCATCTCTGCCATGTCTTTGGAGAGCTGAAGGTGAATGCTGCCAAAGCAAAGAAGGGGAGAGAAGGGACCGATGGACCTGCTTAAAAGGTCACTACTTTACCTCTCATCGTGGGAAATTTCAACCACGACCTGGACCTGGGACCTCTGTACATCTACAGCCGGACAAACACAACTGCTTTAGTTTGCGATTCTTTTCCCCTGCCATCACGATGAGACTGACACAGAGGCTCTCCAGCTGGAAATAATAATGTTATACATAAGGGACGTTGAGTTTGTTGGTTTCGTTTTCCTCAAAGGATCCTCTCTAGATTTGGCAGGAAATTGCATGTCATGTGGGTGTTCACATGTGTGGGTGTGCATGAGAGTGTGTGTCATATTGAGGAAGACTCGTGCAAGACTGTGAAGGCAAATGGAGAAACAGATTTAGCCTCCCAACCCCCATCTGAGCGAGAAATGGAGGAAAATATCTAAAAAAAAAAGAAAAAAAAAGAAAAAGAAAGAAAGAAAAAACGAAGGCGAAAGGCCGATCTCATGTTGGACAGTGTGCATTCAGATTACTCAGATTTTATTTTTGTACTCTGTAAATGTGAATATCATCATCTGCAGTTAAAGAAAAATATCCACAGAGTATCCCTAACTCCATCTTGTTAAAGATGCGTCTTATCTCACTCCTTCCCTTTTTGGACTGATACTTCACAGAAACATGTACATGAACAAATGCTGCTCTACATGTGATCAGAAAGGAGATCAAAACAACTTCTGCTCATCATTGGAAATGTGAGTAGATCTTAATTTTGGAGTTATAGCTTCGACAGCATGCATGAAACAAACTTGAGGCTGATGGAGGTAAAGTGGCTGCAGAACTGCTTCGCTCTGCTGTTCTAAGGCGCCAATTGGTGTATGTGAATGTATGTTTTTTTTTTTTTTTCTTTTTAAATCTTTTTAAATTTCGCAACAAATATTGGACCAGTTTAAGTGAGACACACCGATACTTGTAGTTGATTCTGCTACGAAAGAGCCGAAATTCATCTGATTCTGATTTGCTTGGGGAGAATACGCAGTAGCTAGAAGATGACGGGTGAAGCAGTTAGTTTCTATGTGCTTTGATTTTCATTACATTCCCCACAAATGTCTCATTTGGGGAGCGTGATCAACTTTATTCACACAGCATCCCCAGTCACGCATCAGATGTGTAAACATTACCAGGAGTTTGGTTTCATCAAGTGCCAATGAGTCAGAAGAGATGCTACTGTAGAAGATACCGTCCAACTAACGGCGATGTGTTTGCCCAGACCACAAGAACTCTGTGTGGGTTCAGTTTGACAAAGTGCCAAGAGATCCTACTGTTTCAGCTTGCTTATTAGTGTGTCAAAATCGGTTTACGCTTTACAGAGGACACGTTTTGGGTTAACTTCAAAGCTCTGAAAGCTGGACTGGCGAGTTTTGAAAGGTACGACGTACAAGCAGGAAGGAAAAACCAAAAGGTGGAAACAAAAATCTGATGTATTAAATGCTGTTTGAAAGCGTCCCCTGACTAAAACCAGGCTGAAAACTGTAGATTCCATCCTCTGAAATGCTGATTTATTTTCTTCCAAGACATGTTTGCTTGTTGTTTACATCAAGTACTTGAAAATACGTTTGTACAGTTTTGTGTGTAGAGCGCATGTACCAGGTGGGTGAAAGGTGCTTCTTTTCTTTGTGGCCTTAGATACCTGCCTGCTTAGTGTTCCCTGATCTTACCAGTCCTCAGCCAGGGCACGCTTTTTCAGTGAATCCTGGCACCAGCACTCAGCTGAGGATAGTGAGACGATCTAGAAAGGAGAGGTGAAGAGGCTACGGCCAGGCTGAGGCGGGCAGCACCTCTCCCAGCACTCGGCTCGCCCCAACCGTTTGAAGAGAAGCGCAGAGAAATGAGAAAGCGATGCAGGGGTAGAATGAGAGAGCGAGCCCCTTTAGCTCTGGTTTCCCACTCTGGCTTTGAAGACGCTCTTTGATCTGAGTCGGCTGCGTGCGCTCTGTGATCAGGAGAAAACATCAAACTAAGAGGCGAGAAGAAATGTCCGATGACGTGAGGAGTGAGGTGCAATTGCTGTGTCATGCCAGTGGGGGCAGCAGTGAGTACGAGGGGCTGGAGTGTGTTGCCTCGTTTGAAAATGCACCTGCTGATGGAATCAGCGATGCCACATAAACAAACAGCGGACAGTTCCCTGTTAAAGTATTGATAATCCTTAATTTTTTTTAAATGTATTTTGCTACTTCACAGCCACAAATTTCAATGTATTTTAGTGAGATTTTAACTGATATACCAACTGAAAGTAGTGCATTCAGATTTTTTGTTAATATAAATTGTAACAGTGTGCTCGAAATTTGCTTTCAGCCCTCCTCAGTTGCAGAATCATCATTCACTGCATGATTCTGCAAGTGTTTTGTGGCATGTTCCACTTTTGCACAAATACAATCTGCAATTTTTGATCCCTCTTCGTCAGTGACTTAATCTGATTGGATGATGTATGAGGTCTAGGTCTGCATCATGATATCACCACCATGTTTTACTGTGTGAATGGTGTGTACAGGGTGAACTACTCTTATGACTTCTTCCATCAAAGTGGTGCAAGATTAATAATTTATCAATAGGTTCACTCGAGTTCTGAATCAGTTTTGGGTTTTTTTTTGTGTGTGTGCATGCCTTTTATATAATGGTATCAGAGTAAAAAAGGGCTGAATATATACTCTACTTTGTGTTGGTATATCACATAACATTAAAATAAAATACAGGTTGTGGTTGTAACTTGATAAAAGACAAGGTAGACCTTATCTCGTATTTTGGACCTGAGTCAAGTAGACGTCGGACTGAATGATGTCCTAAAAAAAAAAAGAAACTAGCATCACAGCAGATTTAGGATTCATGATTCACTGCTTACATTTGACCTTAAAACTAAAGTGTATTTGCTTGAAGAACATGCTTTCTTCTGTGCCACAGGTACAGTTCCACTCTCTGCAGGATAGCTGACCTTTAGCTGGAAAAAATTAAAAAATAAATAAATAAAATACCAGCATAATTAGAGGAAAAGAAGGAGCTTGCAATCTAAAATTGAACCAGTTGTTAGTTTATATAAACATATCAATTTTCTAATTTCTTGAAGATCATTTCCTGGAATCTGCCAATCAAAAGTATTTATAGCAAACTAAAATTAAGGGGTAAGGTCACGGTTTTATTTGTTGAGTTTGTTTTGGTATTTATTTGCAAATGCAGTATGTTAATTTTTCCAGCTCCCTAATGGTCTAATAACCGACTCTAGGTACACAGCAGTGCACACATGCGCAGCACAAACAGAGAACATGAAGCTTCTTCCTTTTGATGAAGGTGTCTTCCCAATTTCAGCGACTAGAATTGTATCCTCCTCATACCTCACATTGCTTATATGGAGTAATGCTTTCTGTTTTAATGGGACCTTAATGCCTTTTTTTCCTTTTTCCAAGGAATGAACTTTATTTTTTGACAGAATCCTTCCAGCTGTTCTGTGAGCTCCTCCCCCTGTAACACAGGAATGTGATAAACAAATCTAGGCTCCAACTGGTTAAGAATGGCTTTGATTTTTCTCTCTTAAAACATTTGTAACCCAGATGTTTCTCATCTGATATTTATGCATGCGTTTTAACTCGTGCTTTAGTTCTGCCTTGTGTTCCTATTGACATATCGATCTGTGCTATGATTTAGCCTGACAGCAATTCTTCCATTTGTAAATGTCTTAAAATTGCAGCACCTTTTATTGTGAACAGAGATTTTTTTTAGTTGTTGTTATGAAGTGATTGCTTGTTTGTGTTACCATGTTGTACGCTCATTTTAATTTAATTTTAATAAAAGAGAGGATTTTTCTTTTTTACCCGTTCTGCAGTGCAGAATTACATTCGACTGCCAGTTGTGAGAGATGTTTAGAAATGCTCACAAACCTCACTTCAGATGAAGCTGAACAACTGAAAATGCTTTGTGAAACTTTCTGCTTCCAGTGAATCGTGGTATTCCTTACACAAATCAGAGCATTTTGTTATCTTTTCAGCTTGTTTGCTCGCTAAATGGCATCAGACACACAAACTCAAGTCCCAATCAGTGTATTACTCTCAATATAAAATGAGTATCCTTCCATTTTAAACACATAGTAAAAAAAAAAAAAAAAACCCTTTTAGACACTGGAGTACTGTAAAATAGCAATTACTGGCATTGATGATGATAATAATAATAATGGTTGTCTGTTCTTGTTTTATAAAAGTGTTGTGAAAATTGTAAGAACTTAAAGTATTTAAAAAGTTTGTTCTCTTGGTTTTTTATTTGCTTTGATTTTGTTATTATAATATATTATTGTGTACCTATTGTAAATATGAAGCACACCTATTTTGCAAGCCAAGGATTCACTTTGTACTGTTGTTATATATAAATAAACTTTGCTGGTTAAAATTGCATAGAACCAAAATGTGTAATCCTGTCTTTTTTTTTTTTTTACATTGTCTTTCTCCTTTGCATTTGAGCAAAATGCAAGGAAATTTGAACATAGATACGTATATTCCCACTTTCCCAAGGATGAAAACGAAGTATGTTTGACTTCAGCAGACGAGATGCGTCTATGGAGGATTGCTGCCAGTCCCAAAACGTCATATTTGTTGTTACATTTGCCAAGAAAGAGCCAGCTCTTACATTTATAACACTTTTGAATATTGAAGTTGAAAATGTAAAATGCTTCTGAGTTTTAAAGGTAGGCTCATTTATGACGAATGTACTTTTAATCATACTGTGGAAAGTCTTATTTTGACAGCTATGTTTTACAGGCATAATTTAGCGCTGCTGGTTACATAACTTCTGCTGCTTGTGCTGCTAGAAAACAATGAAAGTAGGGATGTCATGGTCACTGAAGCTCGGGTTAGGAACACCAAGCATTTAACGTTTAAGAAGACTTAACATGGTTTGTGGTGTTCTCTATATAATTAAAATTATATGACATTTTTTTGGTTTCCATTTTCAAAGCATTTGAGATCATTTAATCTGAGCATATGCTTTTTTCATTCTTAAATAAGGACCATTTGTTTGTTCATGGGATGAATAACCTCACAAATTGAACTCAACTCTGTCAAAGACTCATCAGGAGGAGTCTGTTGGTTTTCTATGACTTTTCTACCATCAACTATTGGCATCACCTGTTCAGCAACATTAAAAATGACTTGGCACAATCCTTATGTAGTTCTTTTGATTTTGAAATATGTTGCATGCTTGAAATACAGGAACATATACTTTAGATAAGCTTAAAATGCAATTATTCATCTGTAAATCAATGCAAAAATTCTTTAATTATTAATGATGGATGCTGCAATGATCCAACTTTCTTTGGAACCTTGAAATGTAGAAATTAGTGTATATTTAAGACTGAAATGTGTCCTGATTGTTGGGTGACTGGGTTTTTATTTGAGTCGGTTTATGATCATTTCTTTATTTATATTTGAAAGGTCATGCAAAGAAATAACAAATTTCTAAAAAATAACTAAGAAATCTCAGGTTTCCGTCATATCGATACCAAGTTCTTGTTTGTTGGATCTTCTTTAAACCCACAATACTAGATAGAAGTGAAGTTGATGAGAAGAGAGCAATAGCTTTCATTCACTCCTTCAAGTGAATTGTTTTGTTGTCTTCCAGATTTATTTTAATATTATTCATAGTCAATAAATAGTTCAAGCACACAGTATATCAAAATACCTATATGTTTCTGAGTTCATATTTGAAAGAGAGAAAAAAAGAGAGAAATCTTGTTCTAGAATGAAATTGCTTCTTTCAGGCACCAAGCTTTAAAATGACCTCAGCAGTATAATACAGAAACAACACGGCAGTCGAAGGCCTGCTGTTGTTTCCGCCCAAATTGCTCTGACACACTAAATCCCCTTTTATTTGGATGTGCACAAGTTTGTGTTGCAATACCCATTTAAAGGATGCTTTAATCAGTGCTGAAAACAAAGCCAAGTGCTGCTTAAGCAGAGAACAATCAACATGAATAATGATTCGCTGGGCAAGCTTCGTATTTTCCTCTCACTGTAGACTCCAAGCTTCCAATTTTCTGTTTTGCTTGATGGTGAAGGGACGTTGTAAATGTGGAGTGTGGGGAAAAAAAACAAACAGCCAAAATCATTGGAGAGCAATACCATATATTCCTGTAATTCTGGGAGCTAGCCTTTCGTGCCATCTTGGGGAGTAATCCATTATTTCTACCTACAATGGTGCTAATTTTGAGGACAGATGCACATCAAAACATTCTGTCGCCTGCATGTTTATCTCCAGATTCTCTATCAGCACAGCTTCTTCAATCTGTGTCTACTTAGAAAAGTCTTATCCTGAAAAATTGTTTCATTTTTCTAGCTATCGCACAGCCTGCTGGAGATGCTAACTACGTCTCTTCCATGTCTGAGAATATTCACGCTTATTATGCAACATTCCCATTCATTATATGTCTACTTGTTAGAAGCCCGTGAGGAATTTATAGGCAAAGCAGGAACAATATGTGATGCTAAATTCAGGTTTAGCTCAGGAAAAATTCAACCAGATTTGTTGCTTCTTAAAATATCTAGAATTCACATGTTTTTCACAACGATTGAAATGTAAGGTTAATTTTAAACAGATCTTCTGGGAGACTGAAAAATTGCCTATTATGTGCTTCTGAAGCTCAGCATTGTTCCGTCTTAGTCTTTGGACTTCTTCCTTTCAGCTGAGCTCATCCTGGGATGAAGAAGATGATGAAGGATAAAAAAGACCCAGGACTCTGCAGATCAATTCTACAATAAGAAATGGTGAAAGATTATTCTTTCTTTATACCACCAAGTTCTAGAAAACCCAAGTCCAGACCTCGAGAGCTACTATCCTGCAGCCTTTGGTTGCATCTCTTCTCCAACACACCTGAACCCAATGGCTGAGTTTCCCCATTAGCATGTCATTAAGCTCCACAGAGGTTTGGTAACGAGCCCCTCATTTGATTCAGGTGTGTTGCAGATGGGATGCTACTAAAAGTTTAAGATAGTAGCTCTTGAGGACTGGACATGAGCAAAACTGCTACGGATCAAGGCTCAGACCTTTTCTGTTGACAAAGTTGGTTTGTGCAATGTTGTACTGGCAGGGCTCCCAACACTTTTCAATAAGTCTTGGAATATTTTTCCTTACTGACAAAATTTACTCAAATTCATTCATGTAAGTCAATGAAGGACTTGTAAACATCTTAATCAGTGGTCCAAATAAGGATGGACTTTATCGCTCAACTTTGGTGGTGCTGTCAGACTATCAAACAATATGTATTTTATATCTTAAGTCCCTTGGCTGTCCCTCCTCCTGTATTTCCTCTGGGGAAGGTCTAATCCCCGCTGCTTCTAATCCTGCACTGCTGAGACCAATTCAAATCCATGCGGGACTTAACGCCCTGTAATGCCTTTACAAGCAGTTGCGTAAAGCTGACATGCCATTCGTTCTGGGTAGGATTTCCAGCCAGGATTACAAGGCAAATTCAGAAATAATTAATGTGAGTTGGCAAAAGAGGGTGCCAGAGGTGATTTTTAAATCTCTCTCTTTTTTTTTTTTTTCCCAATGAAACAATATCTGATGCTTTTTCTGAAAATTGGTGCTTTTTTTCTATGCCTCATGTTTTATTGTTACATTTCTTTGCAAAAGTAAAAACACACACTTTCAGATGGTGGTGGACATTCACATAAGGCAGACTACAAAGATATAAAAGTGTCATGGAGAGGTGTTTAACTCTTGCTCCATTTATAATGTGGCTTCATGCTGATGATGGAAGCATCTCTCTGTGTGGTCCACAGTTCACCTCACCTGCTCCTTGTCAACCTTGCTCTCATTAGGAATAAACACGTCTGTGAGCTCTGCATGAATCGCAGCCTATCTCCACTGGGTCCTTTTACCATCTACAGTATGTAATGTATTCTGTGTGTGTGAGTGAGGCACATACAGACAAAGTGCTGTATGTGCAAGTGAAATAATCTTGAAACTGGTTCTAAGAAATGTGGGTCACTGAATTGCTCACATGTTATAGAAGATAAAAACAGTCTGAAATGTTTTCCTGCAGACGCTGATGAACTACTGACATGTGGGGATATCAGGATGGCTTTCTACCAAACACTGCTTCCTGATTATTAGTTGTTTTAAAGAAATCTTGTTTTTCTGAAATCATGAACAAATTTATTGCATTTGAACATCCATTTAACTGAAAGTTGTGCAGGGCACTGATCCTACTGTTGCCTTCTGCTGGAAACCCATTTGTATCTAAATCTGTGTACATTTGTGTGTGTGTGTGTGTGTGTGTGTGCGTGCGTGCGTGTGTGTAGATGGCTGAATCTGATCGTGAAATTGCTAAATAAGTGCAGGTTATTCATCATTTTCAAATATTTCATTTTTATCTTGTGTGTGTTTTACCTCGTCACCCTGACATTTCCAACTGACAATATGTGTTCCACCACTGCAAATCAGTTTAACTAGCAAACGGAACAAAAAACAGTTCTTTGCCATAAAGTTCCCAACCTTTGCTTTAATTATGCATGAAACAGCATTCAAATTAATGTCTACAAAGTTTTGGAGCTTTTAATTGTTTCAAAACAGCAAGATTTGTTGTGAGTTTCAGCCTGTGGGAATTAGACATTTTGCAAATCAAGGTAACAACTGTTTCTAAAGCTTGCAGGTCAAAGGTCATCTAGGACCAGAGTGTGACCACTTTGCAATAAGTGGAAAAATACAAAAGAATTCCCTCTAAAGCTGGAACTTTGACTTGAAGGAATTAGATGGTTCCCAGCAAGTGCAGATTCTTCATAGCTGTTGCTGTTATAAGATAAAAAAAAAAAAAAAGTATTGCCTTTTTGTTGTTTTTAATTGGCCGAGTCATTTTAAACTAAACTCCGTTTGGTTTGCTATTGTGCCAATAGCAACAATCAGCTGTTTATCACGTGACTCGTGTGAAGCCGAAAATAGTGTTCCTGTTGCAATTTAGCAAAATATAGCTGAAAAACCACTTCATCCTAGTGCATGAACTTTTTTTTAATCAAAAAATGTAGAAACTGGCATGTATCATTTCCATCAAACAAAATTATTTTGTAATTTCAATTTTACAATTTATGGAAATGAAAACAGACTGTGATGTTTTAAACAAACAAAAAAAGGCATCACTTAAAACTCATGCTCCACCCGGCTGCAGACTGTGATTTGGTTTGTTTAGCTGACTTTCTGTGGACGTGGCCTGTCCCTGCACCCTGAGATGATAATGAGGCTCTCTCTCTCAGCAGGCCGGCTGACAGCCTCCTGTTGTGTGGCCCGATCTCTTAGGACTGAAAAGCAAACATGGAGAGGTGTGGGGCTGGCGTTCACTCCACCCCTCCGCCCCAGGTCCATCCATCCACGCCGTGCGCGCTTCCAAAAAGTGCAGGTGTTGGTAGTTCTCAGCTATGCAAATAAACAGGGACGTTGCCCAAAAAGCCCGGTTGTGGCATGAATATAAAGTCAAGAACATACATAATTGTACTATTGATGTGTGTTTGTGTGCACCCATGTGTTGGAGGCCATGCACCCACACATCCACACAGCGAGACTAACTGAACTAACCCTGCTGCTTCCGGGCTCATGGCGCAGGTGAGAAACGGTTGCCAAATTTCCCTTGCCGGTGCGCTCGTTTGCATATGCAGATGTTAATTACCACTGGTGCTTGTATGGGCCAATCAGCAGGCTGCTGGAACAGCTTGTGCAACCCAAGACAGACACACACACACGCACACACGCATACACACAGGTCGTTGTTTCCACGGTTACTCCCTCGGCTGATAATAAAGATAATCACCTCCGATTTCCTTCATGGCTCATTTTCTCCTGGTTGCTGCTGAAAGGCCAGGGCGCCGCTGTCTGATTTTCCACGCTGAGCTCTTATCAGAGTGTGGGGGCCGACGGGCCGGGGCGGGGGGCCGAGTCGATGAACCACCTGCCACACATGCTCACCAGAGAGGACAGATCCTGCTCAGGCAGGGACACGGATATGGCGGGCTAATGTGTGTTCGGTATCATGGTTTAATGCGGTTGGAATAAAAGGCTGGATGAGAGCAGGGTCAGATCAGATGAGATGTGTTATCAGCTGGACCTGAATGAGAAAAGATTTTCTTACCTCCTCAGATCAACACTCACTCCTCTAAATCAATGAAAACCACTGGTTTGTCTTGCCCCCTTATCACCTTTTCTTAGGTCTGGTTAAAATGTGATCAGTCAGCTGATTTGTCTGAATGAAAAACGCTTTAATGTGTTTTATCTCGGCCTGCTCAGTTAGTTATTATTAAACCTAGCCATCTGTTATAGCTGCATACAATTGATCCAATTCTCCCCGTCTCACCCTCTCTGCCAGCACCCACTTTTCATTCTGCCTCCTCACACCCTCACCCCAGCCCTCGTGAATCCATTGTCCGGATGGAAACGTGCCTTGGATAGCAAGGCCACGCTTTCAGCTCACTTCTTTGAGAATTATTTAAGGCTTAGGAGTTTCTGTGGAATGAATATTTGATGTGGAGGACCTGAGCGTCTCCCGGCGAGCCCAGAGCAACACTTCACAGAGCGGCTGGGGGTGAGGTGTGCAGAGCTTCAAAACAGACAGCAGAACACACATCACCTCCTCCACCCGTTGCCACACCCAGAAACACCAGACAGTTTCATGATGGGTTTGCTTTGTGATGGCTGGAGGCCTGATCGAAAAATATGTCTAAAAATTAGGGTTTCTTTGCCCATTCTTCTTATTTTCTTTTGTATTATATTGGTTTTCTTTCATGTCTTTCATAACAAATCACTTCTTAGATGCCATATCTTGCTCTTTAACCTAATTAAGAAATCCCCTATGTCATAATGTCATGGAAAAAATAAACGGTTTCTCATGACAAAAACCTGAAAAGCGGCACAGGCTCGACCATGTTTTGTTCCGCTTTTTGCCACAAGAGGGCAGAGTCTCTTTATTTCTAAACGCAACAGCTTTCCCATTTGCAGCCTGCTTGAGATAGTCCTAAAATAAGCTGATCTTATAGTGCCATCTAATGGTTCTGCGTGGAAAAATCACTTTAAATATAAAGCAAACCTCAAAACAGAGTTACAAATTCCTGTTAATGAAAGATTTCTGCAATGTATTTATATTGTTTTAGAATAAATACAAGTCTTTTCCTTCATCACAGATTTAGGTGGGTACACTACATTTTTCAAATATTGTTTCTACAAATTTATACAGAAGGTTTACAATTAGCATTAATAACTATTTCTGGTAGCAGTTTGATTAATGGGAATCTGCCATAGAGATTAATCAGACTGATAATTAGAGCCATTTGAGCGACCTAATTTGACTAAATTAATTTTAACAGATCTTATCTGATCGTGTGCTGTTTTAAATATGCACAGTTTCTGACGAGCAACTGTTATCTTTAAGATATAAAAACAGAATAAATACAGCAAGGTATAGTTCTATGGTTTGTTTTTTTCTGCTTATTGCAACTGTTGCATACATTTCTATACAATGATACGCAAAAGAACATTGTGCGGATGTGTTGTACGTACAGAAGTGCAGATTTCATCACAACAGCTACCCAAGAACCTACAGCAAGAGCTGGAAAGTCCAGACTTCAATCTAGTAGAGACTGTAAAGGAAGACTTATAAACTGATTTTTATAGATGCTCCAAATCCATCTAACTAAGCTTGAAGTTTGTTGTATTGAAGAATTATACAAAAATTAAATCTGTAGATGTGCAAGTATGGTAGAAATATGACCTAAAACAACAGGACAGGTAACGAAGTCAAAAACATGATTACAGACCAGTGGGATAGTCTGACATTGCTAATAAATAAAATTGAAAGTTTATTTGAATGTTCCACGGATATGACCTGTATATCAGAAACTGACAGAAACAGTTTTGAACAAAGCATTCGAATCAAATCAAATAAAATAAACTTGTAACACGGTCACCAGGTCTTCAACTGTTTTTGAATTTGAAATGGACATTTGTTTTACAAATAAATTTCATTTATTTATTTCTAGAATGAGTTTCTGTCACCACAAAGGTATTTTAAATTAACTTTAACACTGACAAAAACACACATACACTAAGCTTGTCTGGAAAGTTCAGATGCTATTCAAAATAACCAGTGACAGCAAGTCTTGCAGTAGGATTATCACGTCCAATCAGCACTACACATATATGTTCTTAAATTAAACGTGACCATTTCATTTTATTTTATGAGGACCACTCAAAAATAAAACAGCTATTTGAATGCATAAATAAATATACATAACTTTTAAGTACGCCATGCCCTTGTTACTAACACGTCACACATTTTGGTATTATATTTGTAAAAATAAATGAATATATAAAACAGTGTGTAATTTGCCATTTGCTTTACAAATATGCACTACACACATCAACACATCAAAGGCCGGTAAATGATATACTGAAGTTGACTGTAACATGACATTCAGATATGATAAGACTTAGTCTGACATATTCCCTGAATGTAAGAGTACACCGTCTAAAACGTTTCAAATGCATGAACATGAAATACCAGATGTGATATGCTTTTTGAAGTATTATACGATCTGGCCTCCATCCTGTGTGTGTGCTTTCTTCTGCATCGAGATGAACACATGTGTTGAAAGAAAATGTGGAGAAGGGATTAAAAATCCTTGGGTTGTGATTCAAAACCCTTTACACCCTGAGCTTTCACAGTCCTCTCGTCCTTGAGAATAAATCACTTCAAGATGTCTCCCAATCAGAGCCAATTAGGGCTAGTAGGATGCCTGCAGAGTTTGCCCTTTTCAAAAAGAGGACATAATGAAGCTGAGGACAAAGAAGCTGAATCGCTTAGAGAACAATGAATTTAGGTATTTAAGTATTCTCCTCCGAGGTGCAATTCTCCAAAGTATCGTAAAATGTTGACATGTTGTCTAACTTCCTGAGTTCAGAGAGAATATGTTCAAGATTAGGTATGCATGGTTTTCTGCTTGTGAAGTACTTACATTTGCCTTGTGAATTGGGTTGAGTCTGCAGGGACTGAGTCTCTGAACAATAGGAGAAGGCTCCCCTCAGAGGGGAATGCTTAAAATGAACATATGTACGGGATCAGCAGAGTCAGGAAGAATGAGAAGTAAAGCAGAAGAAAATATGGGTTTGCTCTTTAAAATTGATCTGAGAGAAAAACATATATATATATATATATATATATATATATATATATATATATATATATGGTGGATATTTTTTAAAATTTTTTATTTCATTTCTTTTATCTTTCCGAGATAAAAATCTAAGAAAATTTTCTAGGAATATTCCTGAAATGACCTCAATAGGAGCTACTTTTATTCTTGACATTCTTTGGGAATATGGGCCCAGCTAGACCTCAATCTGATAGAGCATCTTTGATGCATTTCTAATTGTATTTTATTTTTTTTTTCCTGGACTAAACTATTTTCCCAAACCATTGACAAATATTATGTGAAACATGGATATTGTGTATTATGTGAAATATTGTATAAAAAAAACATAGAATCTTATCCTACGAAAGCTGAATAAAATAACTCTTTATTTTCCCCTCAGAAGTAGATTTGGAGCGTTTCAATCGTCACTGAGAATGTGGGAAATATTATTTAGAGCCCTGGCTGTTTTGTTGTGTTCAGCTAATTGCTGAAACCGTCAAGTCATTCTGTGTTGTTAATTTTATGCCGAGCACCCTGGTGCTGCCCATCTATGAAATTAAAGAAACTCTTGGCCAGCTCAGTCCTGTTTCACATGCTCTTATGCAACGGGCATGAAAAGCAGGCCATGAAGACAGTGCAATGATTCTGTGTTCATCTTTCATAGCTTTGGGGTCATCAGTGGGTTTTTCTGTATCCTTCGGAAACGCATAACAGACTGGGTGCTCTTCTGTTAAGAGACAACAAGTGAAACACAGAACAGCAGAAAGCAGAAACGTATTTATATCTTAGTGTGATAATAGATGGATTAAACTGGGAAGTCCTGATGGTGACATCGCATGAAAACTGAGGACGTTTTCAATTTCCTTTCAGAAAAGTAGGAAAATATAACACAAGGTATTATGCACACAGTTTCCTCAGCGACACTGAAACAAAGGCAGGAAAATCTCCCAAATCCTACAAACATTGTGTAAAGCTTTATTTTTATCACAGATCCCATATAAGATTGCCCTTTTTCTGACTGCATGATGAAAATACATCCTTAATAATGCGGCACATTTTGAAACCTCACAAAGTCCGGACCTGCATGTCTAACGGCTCTGTAAAACACGCAACCATATTATTAGAAACTCCAAACTTAATTAAGGAAAATTTTAGATTATTATTATTTTTTTTTTATTTTATCTCACACTTTAGTGCTCTTCATTGGTCAGACAGTCTCATGGGATTTCAACATCTAATATTTCCTGGAGAGACCAAATAAAAAGTAAAACTTAGTCAGCACAATTTGTTATTATCCTTACATCCATATATTTATGAATCGGATTGACAGCACAGGCAAACGTGTAAAAACATTCATATTAAATCCATCTTTTGATGTATTAGCATAATCTCTGACATAAATACCCCAGTAATCTCATTAAAGATATTAAGGGAGCGAGCCTGTGGTTCAGTAAGGGCTTCACTCACCAACCCCAATGTTAATGATGGTCATTTATATTATTACTAAAATATAAAAAGGTTTTAATTTGATCAGCTGCTAATGGGATTGAGACCTTATTCGAAGCGCTAACTGTCCATCATGATTGCTTGCTTCTCATTGGTCCATGTTTCATTTTTTTTCTTTTTTCTGAGTTGGAGAGAAACTACTGTACATCTCAACTCCTCAAAGTTACACATGTCAGGAATCAAGACAAAAAATGTGGTTAATATTTTTACTTCATTTACTTAACCTTTATTTCACCATTAAAATCCTATTGAGTTTAAAACATCTCTTTTGCAAGAGAATCCTGGCCACGACTGGCAGCAGCGCACCGAGATTACACAACATTCACAGCAAAGCAGAAGAAGTTATAAATAATCATAAATAATAGTAATTCTGTTCAGTGCAGGCCTTTAGAGCAGCCAGAGCAGTTCTACTAATCTGGAAGCGTTTTCACTAGCATACAAACAGGAACAGCTTTTCTCCGGATTAAACCTCAAACAATGAGGCCATTCCATCTATCAGCTATGTTTTGTGTTACGTGCTGGACACATGATGCTTGTACTTTGATATTTATTCAGCAAAGAAAGCATGACAATAAAACAATACTGACTTATTATATCGCATGTACGTAATGGAATGGGTAGCAATGTAAAAGTAAAACCATGTTAGAATCAGAGTTTATTGGACTGATTTTGAGGAGGTTTGTCACTGATCAGCTTTTGGCAGAAAAGACTGACAGTCAGAGGTTCAAGTGAAGTTTTTGGCAGTGCTGGTAACGGCAAATACCTGGGCAGTTTGGAGAGAAAGGGGGGGATTCTGGTTCTCTTCTCAAGACTTTATGAAAACATAGTTTTTCACTCATATGTTCAGATGACAGTCCTCCAGTTTTTCTGTGCTTCAAGCTGCAATTGAGCCTTTTGAGCTACATAATATTATGAGTTCCAGTCATCAGGAATAACAATATTTGCAATGTTGCAATTGGAACAGATTTGTTGGCTGACAATTTTGACACTGCGTTACATTTCAAGTAATGCCTTAAAACTCTGGATGTCGGTGATATATCTGGCCAGTTGGAGGGACTCCTACTACACTTCATGCCAACATCAGATGCATAAATTTAGCCGCTGAGATGATAAATATCACAGAATTTTGGGAACACTGGAATAAATGAAAGTCTTATTTTTCTTAAGAAAATGTTGGTCAAACATAACTGTTTAAACATAACATAACTGTTAACATCAACAAATAAATCCCTCTTGCAATGAGGAAAAAAAATGGAACAGACAATTGAAAGCCTTTGTGATTGCAAATAGCAGTGAGACTTCTCCACATAAGACAAAAACAAGCATAGAGACATAATGAATTGTTGAAATATGTAATAAAATGAAATGAAATGTTTAAAATGTTTAATAGTTAATAGTTACAATTTCATTTAATCTGGATAAGGTTAGAACAGCTGTAAAGTTGTTACTGTTCTCTGAAACCTGGGGTCTTCAACTCTGCAAATGTCTTACTCCCTCTGGTGGAGGATCTAATTACTACAAGTGGCAAGTGTAAAAACTGAGAAAAAACTCAGAAAGTGTGTTTATTAATTGTATTACTTTAGTTTAGTTCATAAGCTTTAAAGGGTATGTATTAGATATATCATACAAGCTGCCATTTGGTGAATCTGATGTACTTTTGACATTGCAGTTAAGCCGAAAATTACTGGCACTCCTTGCAGCTTGAGGTTTAAAGTATTTTTTTATTTATTTATTTTTGCAATGTATTTATTCTTTGGAGAGCCCCAGTTCAAACTTGACTCTGATGAGTGATTGCAAGGAGGCCTTCCAAAAGACTGAAAGCTTATCACCAAAGAAAAGCTGTGAAAATAGCTGTGAAATCAGGCAAAAAGCCAGTGATTATAAGAAAAGTTAGATTGCTATATTGGCACTGCTTTATTATATTTTAACAGTTGCTCATTTCCCATCAGAAACAAACTTCTTGGAAAAATTAAAATGATTCTAAATCAAAATTTGCCAGACATATGAGTTATTTTAGGCTTAACTGTGCATACCAAAATAAATATAACATGTAGCTTCATTAAGACTTTGAAATATCTGAAAACAAATCCTGATTAGAATTTGAATGTATTGCATAAACTCAATTTGAAATGTATCTGAGTAATTATGTAATAGTATCAATATTTAGATACATTGTAAAGTCTTTGTTTAATTGTGGAGATGTTTATCTACATTAAAGGCTTAGTGCTCAGAACTGGTGATCTGATGGTTCTTGGGTCAAAGCTGTTTTTTTAGTCCTTTCATTCTTGACAGGGCAGGAGAAAAGAAAACACTTTGTGTTCTCGGTGGGATCAGTCCTTGATAAGTTGGCTCCTTTCAGAAGGCCTGAGCACTCCTGAAATGAGGGCAGAAGACAGCCAATGTTTTTGTTTTTTCTTCTGTTTTTATTGCCCACTGCAAAGCTGGGCTATCAGATGCCCACTCCGACTTTAACTGGAATCACGGACTTTGGTCCATGGAGAATGTAATCGAGCTTTTTAGCAATAAACAGTCCAGTTGGGTTTGGCCGACACTCTAAATTCTGTCTCTCTTCCTTTCAATTCTCATTGCATAAGACCAGATATTTTGGTCCTGAACAGCATAAACATCTAAAAAAGAGGAAGAAAACAAACAAGTGAAAGAATGTCCTTGAGGGTCAGAGTTCCTGTTTCCATGTGCTGATCCTCGTGATGTCCTGACAGTACCCCTCCTCGCCCCTCTTGCTACAACACAGGGATTCTTTGCGTATTTTAATAAATAAAAGCAAAATCCCAAAATACCAGGATTCTGCTTACAGATATGCTGTCCAGTTTTTTTTTTTTTGTTATTAACTACAGTGGCTTGTAACAGTATTCCTTCCCCTTGAACCTTGCTATATTTTGTCACAAACATAAATAAATTTCATTGGAATTTAATTTGAAAGACCAAAACAAAGTTGTATATAAACAAAGTGATGAAACAGAAAATTATAAATGATTAAAAACTGTTTTTAGAATTTGCAAAGAAGAATGTGCAAAAAAATTCAGTCACTTGATGTGGAAAGCTGGCAGAGACACTAAAACACTAAAAGACTTGCAGCTGTAATTGTAGCAAAAGGTGGTATTGAGGGGGTAGGGAAGCTGAATACTTTTTCACACCGCACTGTCCAGTTTTTTTTTTTTTGTATAATTTTCATTCTATTTCACAATTATATTCTGCTTTGTGTTTGTCTTTCACATTAAATTCCACTAAAATATATTTATGTTTTTAGTTGTAATGTGATAAAATATGGAAAAGTTTACGGAGCATGAATACTTTTGCAATCCTCTTTGTATGCTTAGATGATTCTTCTTTGGGAAATAAGACAACATAGTAGATTTATATA
>NW_006799996.1:2438437-2450804 GCF_000485575.1 Poecilia formosa
TATATATATATATATATATGTGAGTGTGTGTGTGCGTGTGTGTGTGTGTCAATGTTGCATGTGTCAGAAGACTAATCATAGTCTGAAAGTGAGGCCATTTGCAATTACATTTCCAATAACTAAAATTATAAAAACTGATTTACTTAATAGTTGATATCATTTTTTTGTGTTGGCTAAGTTCTTTTGTAGAAGAACTTAGCCATTGAGTTGGTTAAGTTATTCTACAAAAAATATTTGAGCAGGTTTTTGATCTCTGAGTTTTCAGTCTGTGAACATGCACTGTTAACTCTGAAACACTTCAGGTCACAGACTTGGTGTTTTCCTCCTAACAACTCGTGTGATTGTTCAATGAAGCACATGTGCTACAGTATGTGTGTGTGTGTGTGCGTGTGTGTGTATGTGTATGTGTGTGTGTCTGTGTGTGTCCTTCTGGGGCTTAGTAATGACTCACTGCTGGCTGCTTTTTGTCTGTCCAGAGACAAACAAAACGTGCGTCCAGGCATTTTGAGAGATGCCATGTGCTTTTACTGGCTCAGCTGTAACATGCTGAAGAGAGGGAGAGCGGGCCCCGGTGTCCAGGTGAATCTCCAAGAGAAATTTAAACAGAATACATGTGTTCCATTGTTGTAGATGTCAGCCGGAAGACTGGAAAACGAACATTGCAGGTGTGGAATAAAAACTGCTCTGGGTGTCTTCCTGTATACACTCCTTATGTTTATATGTTCCTTGTTTCAACCACTTTGGGTTTTATCTTTTCCTTTTTCTTTCTTTTTTATGTTCTTTTAGTTTGCTTTATTGGAATTTTAGTTTTTCATATCTTCTGTCTTCTTACTTTGTTATGCACTTCCAAAAGTCTAATGCTTGCAAATCACAAAATCAGTGCTTCTTAAACTTCATGTGGAAAGCCACCAAAACCCTTGGTATTATTTTAGCAGAAAAGCAAAAAACACATTATTTTTTATTTGTGCGGCATATTTAAAGGGTGTGGTTTATTTGTGCTTCATTCGTTCTTTAAAAGTCCAACTTGAAGTGCCAAGTTGGAAAACAAACACAGTTGTCATGAAGTCTTCCAAGTGACGAAGTTGGAAGTTTGTCACCATCTAAAACTGACATGACTGCAACACACACAGCTGCAGTGATAAGCTGATTATTTGTTCCTCTTTCAGTTTGTATCCCACTTAATGACTTTCCATTTCTACTTCAAGATCTGTTAGTAAGCATATTGCTACCGCACATGATTTCAACAACTGTAGAGAAAAACCTTGTTATTGATTTGCACTATGTATGTTTCCAGTTCAACTGTGTATCATCTGGGTTAATAAGTCTCATTCCCCAAGTCTCCATGTTTGCCCTCTGCTGACAGCTACCCAACATTCCCCTGATTAGACTTATCTGGTTCCCATTGATCAGATCTCCTCTCTACAGGGATTCTCTGGTGTTTTTGTTTTGCTCATACCCAACCTGTAAGCTTTGTCATCTTCATCATTAAAACTTTATTCTAACACTCTTGTCTGAATTTTGGCCCTATTTCAAACTTGCAATGCCCTCTAAGCAACCTGATTCTGCACTTTTTACATCGGTTTTGCTAAACAAAGCCAATGAAACTCTCACAAATACATTTATGGGTTTTCATTCATATTTTTCAGTGGGGTTTTTGTTTTCTGTGTGTAAGATGAGAACACGCATAGGTCCTGGCAAAAAAAAAAAAAACATATTAAAATAAATCTTGAAGTTCAAAGCCAATTGGAAATTTCTGATTTGATTTTTAAGACTCTTTTCTCTTGCAGTAACCTGCTATCAGCCATATCTACCAATGATGGATACCAAGCAGACTACAGTGCAACCAGATAGGTCTTACCCCTAATGAAATGATTTTAAAAAAATCATACATTATAAATATAAAGGATAAATAAATGGATTAACTTTTTGTGCAAGTCCCAAAGCTTGGTTCTCCAATCTGGACCAAATTAAGTTTTATTTTAAGTCACTAAAGCCACATCCAGTCCTGAAGACTTCCTGATGTACGGAATGAAGAAATGGCTTTCAGAGGCTTTCATGTAGTTCTAACAACATACAATTTGCATAAAGATCTTAAGAAGCAGCACATCATGCACCAATATAAACAAATTCAAGAACACATGAGAAAAGATGACAAAGTCATTTACATCTATCAGTCTGGAAAGGGCTTCAAAATAAATTTTAATGTTTGGGATTACAAAGAATCAGAGCGAGAGTCATTATCTACAACTGGGGAAAATGTCAAGCAGCTGTGAATCTTTCTAGGAGTGGCTAGCCAACCAAAAGTATTCCAAGAGAGCATTGGAGAATTATTTAGAGGGTCTTAAAAGAACCCAAAACAACATGGATAAAAGCCGCAGGCCTCACCTACCTCAGTTGAGATCAGTGTTCATGATTCAACCATAAGATACAAAGACTTGACATAAAAGGGATTTGTAGGGAACCATTGTAAGAACCACGGTTGATGACTTTTCTAGGAAATATTCTGTGTACCAATGAGACAGAAGTTGAGCTTTTTGTGTGTTTCCTTGCATTTGTTGTAAAACCAACAATGATTTCAGAAAAATAATACAATTTTAACAGTCAATAACGCATAACCAATTCTTTTCATATTTGGCACAGGGATTTATTTTTGGATGACTTTTAACACATTGAAATTTGTATTTGATCAGGTAATCTTTGTCTTGTTTTACAAATTGTATGACAATCAGAAACATGTGTGACAGAAAAGCAAAAACAGAACAAATCTGTAAGGAGGAAAATTGTTTTTTTGCAACAATTCTTCTGAGTACCACCACAAAGAACCTGAGTACCACCAATCAAACTTGTACCTCTGTTTAAGAAACATGACCCAGTACCAACAGAGCTGAGTTGAAACAACACCCAGCCTTCTTCCCAGAAACATCTCGTCACACTTTGCTGCCTGCTCTACATCCCTACACACACACACACACACGCACGCACACACACACACCACACGCACACACGCACACACACACACTGAGAGTAGAGAGGAAGCAGGGGCCGTTGCTTTGGGGGAAATGGGTTAGCATGAGGCAGTTAGAAAAGGGGTGTGGAAAGAGCAGAGCAAGGGAGGCTGAAGGAGCGGGCTCGTATAAAGAGAGACAGAACACAAGCCAGGCTTTATCCTTCTCTCCTGTCCCGCTCTCTCAGACCTCACAAGAGAAGCTACCCCAGCCCACCGGCTCGCCCTCACTTCCCACAGCTTTTTTTCCCTTCAGACACAAAGTCCCGCCAGACGTGTCGAATTCGAACAGAGGATGGCCGCATCCATGTGGAGAATGAATGGGCTCTGCAGAAGCATGACTGGAGTTCTGCTCCTTTGCGCTCTATTGTTTAGCAGTGAGTAGTCTGTTTTTTATTATAGCATGTCTTTTTCACTGTTTCATTCACACCTTTAGTAGTTTCCACAAAGGTTTTTTTTATTATTCTTTTGTAGAATTTCAAGATTTTTTTTTATTATTTGGTTTTGTCTCCAGATTTTTAGGAAAAAAAAAAATTGTATTTATACGTTAGTAGAAATCCCATGCCTAATTGAGCATG
Source organism: Poecilia formosa (assembly GCF_000485575.1). Taxonomy (NCBI): domain Eukaryota; kingdom Metazoa; phylum Chordata; class Actinopteri; order Cyprinodontiformes; family Poeciliidae; genus Poecilia; species Poecilia formosa. Next base: position 2,442,020 of record NW_006799996.1, read on the forward strand.
AGGGGTTTCCATAAAGTAGGCTTGCACATGAACATGTAGACGTATTCTTAGTGGTGTGGTGGCTGCAGACACAAAGGATCTGCTCGGAGACGGAAAGTTTCAGTTGAAAATCCTTATGCTCTACATCCTGTCGAGCATCTGGGTGGAGCTACAACGTCTTTGAATTTGTGAAAAATGGATAAAGCCATATTAAAACCACATGTCCACCAAATAGACAATTTATTGTCTTTTCATTTTGTCAAAAATATATGTGATTTCATATATTTTTTGGAATTAATTGGAAATGAGGATATAAATCTATCCTCTACATGTGCTTTTTCATAATCTACCATGTACGTAGTAAATGTGCGCGCTTTCATGTTTTTGCATACTCACTGGCAGTATGCTCCAAATCAGTTCAAGGCATGATGCTAATTGCAGGGTGATGCATGGGTTGGAAGGAGTAGTTGTAAGGCGGTGCTGGTTTTACTCCAGCCAATTGTAACGACTTCTGCAGAGCTGTCAGGCCCCAGATGCATTTAAATATTTGGACTGACCTTGGGAGAACCAGGAGGAATATTGCAGATTGATGGAAAGAGCGAATCGTTTACTTTAACAGGGAAACGATCATGAGATGGTGGAACATGTTCATGACTTGTGCAATAAAAGGACATACCACAAACCCTATGCCGCAGCAGCAGAGAAACAGATGGTAATTAGATTTACATGAGAATTAAATTACGTTGGGTACTCCCAGTCAAGTCAAGTGTTTTTTTTTTTGTTTTTTTTTTGCTGCCCAATCTCACTCATAACAAACTTGGCGCCAAGTTCACTGCACGGCATAGAGCTTGGTCTCTATTTGTCAGCTTAATCTGGAAAAGCAATAGAGCAAAAAATAATCCGCAGAGCCAAAAGGAAAATCCCCAAACGTGACTGCAAAACAGGCACAATGTGAAATGTGTGGCTCAAGTTTTTACCTCCAGTAGATAACATTGTTAATCCCAAATGCATAAACTAATGTAATCTCAAAAAGATCAGAGCTGTTTATGCAAAGACTATTTTACAAACCTCTAATCCCTAATCATGTTTGTTTTGAAGAGACGGCTGATCATCTATGAAATGTTTGTAAGAGGCATTGCTGCACAGTTAACATGACAAAAACACTGAGAACATTTCTGGTTCCTAATATAAGGCATTGAAATTTTTTTTACAAAATAGCATTTGCCTAAATTGTGGTATTTTTTTAACTTTTACCTCGCTTTACCTTTTTATCAGACAGTCATGCTGACCGGAAATGTTTTAGATGCTCTGTTCTCAGCACAGTGTTGACACAGGAAAATCACTGGTTGTGGACCACTCCCTATCTCCTTTTCTTATGTCAACAGTCACCAGCGTCAGAGAGAGTTCAGGACCTAATCAGACTTCTGTTATCTTGAAATAGCCTGAATCCCTGAAATTTCACAGCCGCTTCACCAAATGCTGTTTGACCTGGAAGCATTAAGCTAACAGCTATTCTGAGAGGACCCAACACTAATGTGGACTTTTACCATTTTGAAACAACACAAATCTACAAAGAGGTATAGAAGTTTATGTCAGTGTTATTTTACTAATGTGGCTGTCTGTGTAGCAGATTAACACAATTTGAACTGCCTTAATGGCACCATACAAATCACAAAAAGCAATCCAGATACTTTTAATAACATATGACAGTTTTGTCATTACTAGTGTGGTTCCAATGCTACAAAATGTTGGTCAGATGCTTGGCCAGTGACGTCAACAGACGTTCAAAGACATGAACTGTTTTGATCTCTCATGCTTGATTAGCTTCTTTTGATCCCGATGAAAAACCCTCTTTATTAATTCTGTTCAATGCAGATTTTGTGTCTTGTTCAAGTTTGGGGAGAAATAACCAATCAGTCCATGCTTCAACAAATTTAGCACCAGTAATTATTGTCGTTCATAATCTGGTTTAGGAATGGAAAAAGTCCTTTGCTAGGCAAAGTTCATGCCCGCTAGGGGTATTGTTCATTATCTTCTTAAAATGGTGTAAACAAAGGTCAAATAGCAGGGTCACCTCATGCCTAGAGGAGGATGTCCTGCATGGTGCAGCTGGTCAGTTGTACTCTGACCAGCTGCAGGGTAAAGGAAACCATTAGCCCATAATGGAAGCCAATGGATGTGCTGGAACGTGTCTGGTCGGGAGCTGCTGCAGCTCCCGACTTGCGCAGCTTAAAGGATAAGGTCGTAACCTTTTAAAGACAGATCCCTCAGGCCAATTTTTTTGTTTGACAAGGTCAGAGGTGTTGTTTAGCTATTTTTAATTTTCCTGGTTGTAGAGAACAAGGCAAACATGTGGAAGATTAAGTTTTGGTCTTAGACTAAAATGGTACAGTTTGAGTGGCAGAAAACTAACACTGCTCATTACCCTCAATACAACATTATAGTTTGGGATTATGTTCCTTAAGCATGGCTGTAGAAGCTTGTGTGAGTTGGCAGAAAGGCGGACAGAGCTACACTCAGGTAAATGTAGGGGGGGGGACAGCTGGACAACAAAGGACTTGAGACCAGGCCAAAGGTTTTGCCTTCCAGGAGGACAAGAGGTTCAATGGACTGGTTTACCTGAAAACATACAGGATACATCTATCTGAAGCACTATAGTGAGAAGAATGATCCATGGATGAAGTAGTTTTGTCTTTTTTTGTTTATTTGCATCTGGAGAGCAGCAGAGAGCTACAGTTTCTTAACACAAATCTGAATCAAACAAGAGTAGGTGGTTGAGAGATTTTTGCGATACGCAAGCAACTCGATCATCCCGACTCTCCAGCAAACAGATTTGGTTTATATTCCCACTTCCCATGGCTGCCAGTCAGTAGTTATGCAGGCGTGCAAATATGCAGCACTGAACTGGCCATGCTTTGCAGAGTTGGATGATGTCATTCAAAAGTTCTCAGAGTACGTTAAAAGTTGTGTGTCTCTCTTTCAGGGGAAAACCCAAGCTTTACATCTGCTCCAGCCAGGGAGAAAAACATCTTGTCTCGCTTATTTCACCATGTCATCCACAATGGCTCCTCCTGTTGCTAGAGTCAGGGCCTCTGGGCAGAGCAGAAGAAGCTGTGACAATTGCTGTTTCAGAAGGGCCACACTAAAACAAAGATTTGCACTCTTGTTTGGAAGATTCTGGTGTGCAAAAATCCCCAGGAGATCAACAGATAACCTTTTGAGTCGCACCAGCTTAACTAATAAGAGATGTTAAAGTAAGGTCGAAGCATTTACTTAGACAACATCAACTCTCCTCCGACAGTTGAAACTTTTGCATCTTGGTTAGAAACTTTGCTCTGCCAATGAAAACACAGGCAGAATATTGCCACTCTCTTTCTCATGGCCCCAGGCTGTTGACCAGCATTCTTTAAGTCCCAAGATGTGATGTTAGAGTTTGAATTACGTCATCAGCTAGAGGGCGTGGGTCTTTATATAAGCTTTTGGCAGATAGTGGTCTTATGTCAGGCAGGGTGTGTGTCCATCTGGGCCAGAAATTGTGGCTAAAATCCTGCGTGAGCTTGCTAAGTAATTAACCTTAGAGTCTGGGTTTTGTCAAACTTCTCGTTACTTCAGAAACTTCTGCATCAAGATTAAAAATGGTCCAAATGTTGCAAAGCAGCTGCTATTGTCGAATCTTCTGTTCGTTCATTAGTACATTTAATGTGTCAGTGCCATTTTTAATGTATTTTCCTTTATCACCGACTGTTCCTAAGAAAACATTTCAACAGAAAACAAAACAACCACCTCCACTGATAAGTATTTTTTCTGGAAAGGGGGTTGCCTTGAGGGAAATAGGAACAGTGTTTACTTAAAAAAAAACTTAATGAAAAGCAGAAGCCATGCCAAAGTTCAGATCTTCCTTTCCCAATTACTGGCGTTCTGGAGAACGTATTGTTTCTTGTTCCCCTGGCACCCTGCTGCTGTTTTACAGCTGTTGGCTGTGACTGGCATAAAGTAGGCAGAAAAAAACTGCAAATTCTGTTTTCAGCACCCAAAATTGTAGGTATATGAGCCACACCAATTTTGATCATGAAGTCTCTGCTGTAGTCAAGAGTTGGACAACCTGTGCTAACATTAAAATTATATGGCTTCAAAACCGATTCGGTCTCCTTCATATTGTTTCTACAAGGAATTTTTATCACAGATTCTGAACTGAATCAGTTAAAACACTCTCATACTTCACTAAAGTTAATACAATCAATAACAATGCAGAGTGTGAAAACGTGGTAGATCTAAAAATGTGGTAAACTAACAACAAATAGAGTCTTTAATTAGGATTACACTTGACTCTCCAGACAGTAATGAGTCCTTTCCTTTATATTGTCAGACTTTCTGTTTGTCGGCCTCTTTGTTGCTCCTACATGTTAACTAGATTCAGATAGCTGGAGGCTGTGACTATAGTTGCAGCTGAGACAGACTGGAGCATGAAGACTGGGTCAACTGTGAGTGCCTTGAGATGGGGAGGGGACCCGGCAGCACCCACTGTTTATTGAGAAGACTAAGAACAATAGGTGCTTTCATGCTAAGAGTCTCCAAAAGTCTTAGATAACATAAACAAGTTGCTAGATTTGTTGCTTGTCACTTTTTATTAAGTCACTTGAGGGCTAGCCAGGGACTAAGTTGTCTGCACAAGAAGAGATGGTCACATGTCCCAGCCAGGAAACTGCTAGAGCTTCTCTCTAAATTTAAATGTCAATATAAAGAGTCAAAAAGGCTTATTCCTCATGTATGAAATTTGCTCAAATTTATTAAATCCCAGATTCCAGTCCATGCACAAAAACAAACAAACCGAGTGTTAAAAACTGGTCTTAGGCCTTTTAATGAAGTACCTAAAAAAGGTTTTTCTTTTTTTTTTTCTCTGAAGCACAGAATAACCCAGTTCCTCTCCAGTATGGTGCTGCACACTGCCGGTCAGCTTAAACTGGGACTGCTACATTTTTCTCTCACACAGCTTCAGCTGTTTGAAAGGAAAATAAAGATGGAAATTGAAGGGAATGCACAAACTCTGTCCTGCAGAACCAGGCTGTGCTGTACCTGCAGAGGGTTTTACTGTTTATCCACGGAAACAAAAGCGCCTAACGAGCCTTCGCTGGAGCCATTTGACGACTCGAATAATTGCTCCTGGTAATCACCGTGGGCCAAATTGCATGCTATTAAAGGCACACTTTATACATCTTAATTAAAAACAAGGTCTGGCCTTTTATTACTCCAGGAAGTCTTGAGTTTGGACGACTCTTTCCCTTATGTTACACGTGTGAATACTTAATACCGTGTGATTCCATGACAAGCACAGAAAGTTTATCAAATGTTTATTATGAAGTTTAGTTCTTCCACTTGGGCCTGGGCGTGTAGGGCCAGAGGTTCTAATGTCTTTGCGTAACCTCTTTCCCCTGCAGAGATCGGCGGCTGGAATGAGTCCACCAACATCTGCTGGTGTCGGCTCGGACACAGACAGGAGAGCAGTTAGCAGCTTCTTGGAGCAGCTGCTGCTGCTTCCAGCTTCTAATCCACTCTGAAAATGAACAGTCTGTTTTGGAAACAGGTTTAGAGTTTCACTGCCCGGCTCAAACTATTTTAATGAGTAAACTCGAGACTGAATAAAAACAGACATTTCTCAGAGGTCGATATCAATCATGAGGCAGTGTTTTCGGTTGTTGTGCCCCAGTTTCTACTACAGAAATGTAGTAAGAAGAGAGAGAATAGAGCAAAAGTATCTTTTGGGGGGACAACTTTTGTAACTTTTTCACCAGCCTGCAGCTCCTTTACTCCATTCTGATGACAGGATAGAACACAGTGGTCATGTTTTTTGCTCCAGGAGTTTGCAGTAGTTCTGGTGACGGATGATGTGCATGTGTAGTTCCCGGTATGTTTCCCTCTGCAGTTCAAAGGGGTCACTTCCTCTCTGGATGTGCACGGATATCATTCCTACACTGTCGTCCATTCTTTTCCATTTTTTCTTTCCTGAAAAACTATCGTATGTTTTGTTGGAAAACACAAAGGGTGTGGACAGAGAGGAAAAGTCAACTTTTACCTCCCCAAACAAAAATAGTTCTCATGTTCAAGGACCTCAGCATTGTCCCTACACATTACTTAATTTACATTAATATTTTTTCTTACAACAAAAAAGTTTGTTCATAAATAGGAGAAAAAACTTGGTTGGATAAAGATAATTGGCAACAAAATGATATATTTAGTTCTTTGTATTTCTCTCAATTTTGTGAAGTTGAGAGAAAATTGTATGTTAATTAAGAATGAGATAAAAAAGTAGTACATTGATTGGAGAAATAGACACAATATCCAGTGAAACGGTAGAAAAGCTGAAGAGATCCACTCTTCAGGAAGGAGAATCATTGGCTGTGCACACAAGAAATCTAGCAAGAAGAAAAACATTGTTACAAAAGAAACCCCCTTAAGTGGGAAAAGCTGAACAGTAAAAGCAGACCCACATTATGCTTTTCATAAATCCAAAAGTCCACTGAAGTTTGTGGTTGTAACAGTTTACAAATGTTTAAAGGGCATCTGCAGCCTTAGTCTCAGTGTTTTTATTCTGTATCGTGTTTTCTAAAATGATCTTAAGTCAACCGCTTTCTGTTAAAGGAACATAAACAAAAAAAATGTGGTTGGAAGATTTGGGGGATCCTCTTTGGACATCTGGATGAGTAATGGAATGAGGGTGTGGCTAATGATGACATCCAAGGTGTTGTCTCTGCAGTCTGGGTGGAGGTCAAATCATAATCCCAAACTTTAGGGCTGAGGCTTTCCTCCTCCTTCATGAGTTCACAGCACAGTGCGTACGCAGGGAGGGAAAGAGCTCCCAAAGGACACTTACAGCAGCTGCACCCTTTATTCTCCCCATCCATCTATTAGGGCTCCTCCCTTGTCTCCCCTAGGGAGGAAGCAAAACTCATCTTCAAATGCTATAATTTATAAGTGAAAAAGTCCTGTCACCCTGTTCCCACTCTCAGCTGGAGCAGTTTAATCAAGTGTGACAACAATGTTTGCGTTTGCAGCCATTTCCTGCAACAGCCTGGCCCTAAATTTAAACACAGGGATGGTAGTAACAGTGGCAGTTACACCTCAGTGCAAAAAGCTGTGACAGATGGGCAAAGTTGGGAGATAATAAATAGCTAGATGTAGTGCAAATGCAGACGGAGACATGCCGCGTTTGGTTGGTTGCTGTTTTAGATTCATGTGTGAGTTCAGGTTAAAAAAGGAGCAGGGAAACAGGAGTGTTACCAAGGTTAACATAAACTTACTAACTGGTCAATTCTGGTGCCTACACTTACTATCATTATTTTAGACTATGGACTGCACTCTCTCCAGAGAAAATCATGTTACCTAGCTTTTCCAGTAAAGATGAGTTCACAAAATGCTGTTACTGCATCTGCTAGCCAGCGAGGGGGAGGATGAAGGGTTGTCCCCAGTGAGAGCTGGTGGAGGAGGGGCTGAGAGGAGGATGTCTGAAAGGAAATGAAGGAACCATTTTTAAAAACATTCTAACTAGCCTTCACAATACTTTTAGTGTGAGAGTTGATGATAAGGCCTGGGCCTCCCTCCTCCGGCTAATCATCACACCTCCCTGCTCTCCCATGTGTCTTCAGAGACTGGGAAGTTCATGGCAGCGCATTCCAGGGTTGAGAGATTGGATCTGCCATAATTAATTAAACGTTAGTTTGTCTAGGAAATCTTTATTGTTACTTATCTTCATAACCCAACTTCTCTATTGCGTAATACATGGGTTCAAGTAAATAACACTCCAGTGTTTATTGGTCTAATACAGTAGAAAACACAGTTTGCTCTCAAGCTTTAACCGGGCTGTCGTGGATATTTTTATGCATTCCAAACATTCAACAAATCAGAATATCATTGAAAAGTTTATTTCATTAACTTAATTCACAAAGAGTAGCACAATATGCAAATTAATTAAGCACATTTAAGATCTGAATATTACATCCAACCAATAAAAGATAGTCAGGCTAATTAAATCTAGGCTAATTAAAAGTATGTTTAATCTTGGCTCTTAAAAAGTAGAAACTGACAACAAGCCTCATCACTATGTACATTTTGATTTATTTCCTCTTTTTTTTCTTTTTTTAAAGAAATTTAGTCTTTTGCTTGCAAGACTAATTTGTAGTTTGGACATATTTTTCAGCTGGTAAAAACTCTTAAAGCTCTAACACTAAAACAAGCCTCATCCATCACTAAAAAACACTGCTGTATATTTAGATTTGGCAAATTATGAGCAGTAAACATGTTTAGCAGCTAACTGCAGACTGGTTGCCTGAGCAGATAGTCAAAGTATTTGCCGCTAGCTTATGTTCAACTGTTAGATAGTTAACATTATTTTCTTCAGAAATGAATGGCAAAGGGCTTTAATATGCACAAAAAGCACTGCAGAGCTAACACTAATTATAATCTATGTATTGATTATCCGGGTAACTGAATAGATGTGATAAATAACATTAGAACTGTACAAATTCACACAAACCCAGAGGTTACATCATAAAATTATGCTTTCATTCCCCATCTTGAAACTCAGTGGGAAGAGTCTAAGGTTATGTTTCTGTATGTTTTCCTGTGTTTGTGTTAAGACCGAAGTTTTCCATGGTTTTCACTGATGCTGGGATGTCTGACTGGAATTAGTGGGAGATTCCTTACACAGTGGTGGAGTGCTAAAAATGTCCACATCCATGCCTAAAGACACATTTTTATATAAAACTGATTTAAGAAAAAAATCAATGAGCAGGAAACAACATATATATATATA
>NW_006799996.1:2451734-2534853 GCF_000485575.1 Poecilia formosa
CATTGTTTTTATGTCGTATTAGCTTCGTTGTGTTGATGCATTTTGATGTGCTTCAATTTTCCGCCACAACACGCAAACCTCCCCATTCACTCAGTGCGTTATAGTTACACATCGCTTAGGATTTGCTGCTGCGCGTTTGCGCAGAGTGAAGGAAAGAGGAGACCAGCTGCACAAGCAGGCTGCGAAATGAGATGATCGGTATCGGCAACAAGAGCCAATGATCGCCGATCACCGATCATGCACTTTTTCACGAAAATCGGCCCGATTGTGATCGGTGACCGATCGATCGGCACACCTCTAATATATATATATATATGTATGATTCAACAGAAGTTAGACCTTCTGAAGATTATAAAAAGTGAAAGAGAAGATAAAATAGGATAATAAAGTCAATTCAGCATAGAACATAAATAAGATAGTTCCATATTGTTGCACTTTTGAAAAAAGCAGTAAGACCAGCAGGGGGAAAGTAATTAGCACCCACAATTTGTGAGTTGTGCAAATGAAATGCATGCTCTTATTGTGATATTGCCACCATCATGTTTCATGGGGTATAGTGGATTTTTTTTCATGCAATGTTTTGCAATTACACCAAAACATTTTGGCATGATCTGACCAAAACAGCGCTTGCTGTGTGCCTTACATCTGGCTTTCTCTCAATAATGTTTTTTCCTCCCCCTGGTTGCTGTATAAATTCCAGATTTTTCAAAAGCATGACTAACATGCTTCATTTCTACTAGGCATCGCATCACAGTTTGATATAATGGCCTCATGGTCCGGCGTATTCAGGAGAGCGTTTCCTCTGCTAGTTGGACTCTCATTGGGCAGGTGGGGTTAATCCTAAATGCCTAGAGAGGCATCATACAAGCACAAAGACAAACGAGGCAATAACTTTTACATATCTCCTACTTCAGACTTTTACACCTGTGGAGTTCATTCTTAGTTCTTTGCATTGACTATATATAGTCCATACTGTTGGAAAGGGATTGTGAAAATGATGTTGGAACATGATCTTGTTTTTGATCTGATGTTAAATAAATAGAGTGAATTCAGGTCCCCCGTGTTTAAGGGATTGTAAACACCTCAAACATTTTTAAAAAACTTTGTGACCTTATATTGTCAGCAGTCCACAAATCACATTGCTAAAAACTGGAGGAAAGTTTTGGTTAGATGTTACACACTTACTGTCTTTATGGGAATTAAGCTTAAAAGGGAAGCCTGATCCCTAATACTCATTCACTGCCTTTCTTTCTTCTTCAAGGCTGTCATTATATTATCTTGTATTCAGACAGTTTCGCCTCTGTTTGGGTGGCTGTAGAAAATCTGCACGTTTTTAAGTGGAAACCATTTAGCCAAAGTAGTTTAATAACATCATCTGTTTAATAGATTTACAGAGTTCTAGACTGTTTGTATTTAACTATAATCATCAGATGATTTAACCCAAGCCAAGTTCGTTTACCTCACATGAACTCTTGAAAGGCTCTAAAAGCACTCTTGTTTTTAGTGCTTAACTTAAACGCCTAAACAATGCTTAAATGTATTATAAGTTAACTTCAAAAGAAGGATCCACCCTAGGACATGTTTGGTCTAGACATCTTGCTTTTACTGATTAACTTAACAGGAGGTTTCACTCTACAGGACAAGCTGCAATTGGAAATAACTAAGAAAGGAAGTGGGAAAATAGGAATTGTCAAAGGATTTTTGTAATTCTTTTCACATTTCCAGTGAAACTGGTAGATTTCCAAAATTAAGAATGCTTTGTTCCTGCATTTATATTCAAACATTACATAGAGCAAATCATTTGGAAGTACATATTTTAGAATATCAAAGTGCTGTAACTGGATCTCCTATTGGAGTTTGTGCAGTCTGCTCCCATCGAACAGTCTCTGCTTCAAGGATCTTGGTGTCTTGTTCATAAATGACAGAATAAAGCAGGAGATTGAAAGCCCAGATAGAGGCTTCGTCTGCATTTATGTGAGCAATTGTACAGTTTTTTGTGTTAAAACAAAAGCTTATCAAAAAAGTTACTGTCTCAATTTATGGTTCAACTATGGTCAGGAGATGTGGATCATTGAATGCAAGAAAAAGATCCCAATACTAAGTTATTAATAAATTTCTCTCTTGTTTGCAAAAAGCACCAGGATTCACTTACATGTTCATCGACATCCATGTTTTAATGCAGAACCAAGATCACTTGCTTGGTCCCCATCAGTGAAGCATGCGATCTGAGGAATGTGTTACAATCCTTGGAATAGAAAAAATAAAATTGCTGAAAATTTTAAAAGGCAAAAACTCCAATAGTCCAGAAAAGTCTTGATAGTTGCATCTCTAAGCTATTCTCTTCTTGGAACACTTTAAGATCCCCAAGAATAATCTGAAAAATCTTTTTGGGGATGGGATGTTTGGGTTTCCCTCCCGGACTTGTTGGCCCCGTGACCTGATCTCAGATAAGCAGAAAGCAACAAATGAACTGATGTTTTCTTAACAATCAAAGCAACAAGGCAAGAATTTAAAAACTAAGCACGTGAAACAATAAAAGGCATGTTGAGAGAATTTAGCAACTTCAAGTTTAAAACTCCCAATAGAAAATCATAATTTAAATTCATCAGTGAATAAAATGATTGAATTTGCAACTGTAATTCCTTCACTGTTTATTTCTCCTATTCACTCCACCTTAATTGATCATATAAATATTGGTAATACATCACGTCATTACATTTGCAATGTAAATCCAAAAATGTAAATCTAAAACATTCTGCGTTGACCTTGTACTCTCTGCATGCTTCATACTTTTCACAATAGCCCCAGTGTCACACAAGTCATGTGTCATTTCATGCTGCATTCCCTTTTGATAGTTTGTGACCCCAAGTCAAAACAAGCTGGAACGCTCCATCACGCTGCTTCTGAATGCTGCTAGCACATAGTAGAAGTAATTGGTCCCTGTGTGTTTTTGGTTAAGAAAAAAATGACCTTCAGAGCAAAGTAAGATTTTAGTTTGCACCCACATTCTAAGCTTATAGGTCTTGGTAAAATGTTTTCTTGGACACACTTTGCAGTGTGTACCAACAACAACAACAACAACAACAAAAGAGAAAAACTAGAGAAACAGAGAAGGAAATACAAGAGAACACAAAGTTTAGGAGTTAACGAGCCAAAATAAAAAGCCATCAATACAAGCACATGTAGAGCACAGGGAACCTGCAGAAAATAAAACAGAACAAGACAGACATTACAAGTTGCCTTTAAAAAAAGGAGAAAAACAAGACAATGAAAATCTTGACAAATTTGATACTAAAAGAAACATAATTGGCCTCATTCATTTAAAACTTGGCATGGATTTAGGAGCAGTAAATAGCCTCTGTGTAAAATCCAAAAGCGGCCGATGAAACCATGTGTTCACGAGTCAATCCCAGCACATGAACTGTTGGATTCAGATAAAGCAAAAAGCTGTAAAAATGGTCATTTAGGCACCATGGTCCCAATTATTTTAGGTTTTGTCACCTGTAGAACAGACTCTCAGGTTGAAAAGGTTATTGAAACACAAGATTGACAGTAAAAGGAAAAATATAGAACAATTTCTCAAACAAAAGACCTCTGCAAATGTGTATTATCTTCATATTTTAATATCCTACTTTCCCAAAATTAGTTACAACAGCCACAAATTAGAACTTCTGAATTTTCCAGCTTTCATCTGACAGATATCATTTTTTGCACAGCACCAAATCAAACCTGCATGTCCAGTGGAATCTTGTGCAGAATTACATGGACCAAAAATAATGTCGCATACAAGAGTCGCTAAAGCTAAGCCATCAGAGATCCATCTTCCCTACAGTACTAGTCCATGATGCCCAGTGTCCAAATTCATGTTTTTACTCTTGCGGTATCTAAATGTTTTGAGAAGATGGCCAGAGTCTTGTGTGATTAAAAAGTTGTTATTCACCTAATTTATTTACCAAAACACAAAGATGCGTTTTATAGATGTACATGCTACAGGAAATACTTGCTGGCATAAACAATCCAGAATTAGGATAAAGTAGGAAGGGACTGGGCAGCGAGGAAAAAAACTAAATGGCAGTTGTTCTAGGTTTTAAGCTGCATCTGAGTAACTGTTGTGTTATACAGTATATTTACTGTCACTTCATTTAGTCTTATTATCCAGCTGAAAATCCTACTGCTGTTTGTTTGCATAAGCATTTGTTGGTAAATGTCAAGTAACCAAATTAAAAATGTCATAATGTTTCTTAAAAATATAGAAACCACAGCAAATGAATATTTTTGCTTAATACCCAGGAAGTGGTCGGCTTATCCCACATAATAACAAAAACGTAATTGCAGTTGCCAAGGGGATTCCCCCAGCATGTTTCAGCAACCCAGCAAGTCAAAACGTTGCTTTGGTGGTTGTGGCTCATACGTGTATCACAGCAATGAATTAATCTGACTATCCTGTCTGAAACCACTAATGTGTGCTCCCATTGATATACTTTTTTCACTATCTGCGATCTTAGGCTAGTCTTGTGTACTAGCTGTTTAAAAGAGTCAAAATGCTTTTATAAAGTTAGAAGCACACAAAGTGTTGAAAAGATCCTACATAGTGATGAGACAAGGACTTTAATGTTCTGCACAACCAGCTGGCATTTAATCACATGTACTTCACAGGTTCATACAATTACATTGTTTTAGTACACGATCTGCTGTCTACAAATATTGTCTCTTAGATGTTAAGTTTTTTTTTTTCTTTTTTATCTTGACAAATAACATGTTTGATGAATGAGGTTCAATGACATAAGAAGGTGCAGGAGATCATGTTTCATATTCCTCAAAACTGCATTAGCAATCTCAGTCACACTTACTGATATTTCTTTAATCAAATATATCACAGAAAACGCTGCTTTGAATCTTTAGCTTGGATCAAATATTCAGCAAAAAGAAAGGAAAATGCTTGGAATTGTAAACTATCTTGATACTGTATCTTTGCTATATGCACATGAGAGTACTTCAAGTTTTTTTTGTTTTGTTTTTCTTTTTGTTTCTCTACAGGTGAGGTGATATGTGAAGACGTTTCAGCCCCACCAACCCCATCCGCAAATACTTTTAATGCTGGTGAGAAATTTGGGATAAAAATGCAATTGTGTAACTTTCAGTCATTTGAAAGACATGAGTGAATTACTGCTGTTAACGGTCAAAGAGCTAAAACTTTTCACAGCAAGTGTCAAGGCCTTATTTCTGTATTATGTCCGCAGGAAGTGGTACCACACCTGCTGCTCCTGTGTCCACTGCTGCGTCAGACCAAGGCGCCGCTCCCGCTGATGGATCCAGTGGAGATTCTGTAGGTTCTACTGTCGCTCCAACAGTTGTCTTGACAAGCAGACAAAATGATCAAGCTAGAGCTGCCCCGGAGAACTCCAATGATCCTCCCAGTTTGAAGGTCATCACAGAGAAAGCACCACTGAATGTGGTGGTAAGGATCTCATTGAGTTCATGTTTTAAAACCTGTCAGAGCTCCATGAGCAACAAAAAACATTGAACCTCATGAAGTGTGATTTGATCTTTCTTTCTGTCTTTGCAGCCTACAGTTGTGTGTGTCGGAAAGGAAGAAATCCCTGAACAAAGTGCTGTTAAGGCTCAAGTAGGAACAAAGAGCTGTGTGAGTACAAGTGTTTGTCTCGTTTATAGCTTCTTTAAATTCCTCGAGATGCCTGACAACTGTCGATAATATGACGCTACCAGCAGCTGCAATTTTTGGCATGCACCAAAGGAGAAGTGTCACTCTGACTGGCTTTATTCTGTTGGAAGAAAACCTTTACATGACCTTCTGTGACGATGAAGTCGAATAATTTATGTAAAGGAATTAGATGCATCAGCTCGAGTGTGTAAAAAGCGGTCCAGACTTTTCTCAGACATTCCTTAGCTGTCATTAGTTCTTGTCTTGTCATGAGTGTCAGATATTTAATGCACAGAGATCTTTACTTGTTCTGGGATTACTTAAGATAAATGTCGACATTCAACTTTTAATACACATTTACAATAGTCTTCAACCCTAACCCCTTAAAAAATAAAAAATAGATACATAAAAACCTAAGCAACTGTCAATCCTCATCAAAGTTTATTTTGTCCAAATTCTAACACCTGATAACAGTGATAAGTATATATATATTTTATTATATAATACTTTAATCTTATACCCTACCTTATCACAGTACTACCTAAGTTGCATTTCCATGGTTTTACAAAATGCCTGACTTTAAAACTGATGGAAAAAATATGCCTTAAATGGTCAAGTTTATTTTAACGAATTAGTAGTATTTAAAACTGGACTACTGACAGGAAACTCACACTAGATACAAAGGGAGTGTGTAACACGTAAAAAAAAAGGAAATGCAGATAATTTCTTTTCATTATTACAAACTGTAATGCAGTCAACCACCATGGCATATATCCACACTAACTGTGCAAGACTCCACTGCTGAAGAAAAGTCACATTGAAACTTATTTAAAGTTTGTGTTCTTGCAGTTCTTTATTTATTGACCACAGATTAATTAACTTAATTAATTAAAGTGATGATATTTCTCATAAATAAACTTCATTTAATTACTCAGTGTAAACACTCCGTCTGTACTGGTGAAGAATCACTCACTTCAGCATGCTAAATGCACGATGGTTCAAATGGCTTCCTCTAAACCAGCCATTATTTCATCCAGTTATCGTTTGATATCTGATTGGTATAGAACAATTCAACTGAATGATGTACAGGAGACACATTCTCTATGCAAAATATGGGTAAATCCATATTTGAAATGTATGACATATCTGGACGTTTTATAAAATTAAGCCTAATTTCTTCATGTTTAAGCCAACGTCAAACAGGTTTTCAGATATACAAACATACATGGCTAAATTTTAAACAGCATAACAAAAACCTAACCAACAAGCACACTGAATTTGTATTTTCAGAGCTGTGGATTTCTCAAGACACAAAAAGTGTTTGTTTGCTCGCAGCTACGACACAGCAAGGTCACGTCTGAGCACTATGCTCAACTGACTAGGTTTGTTGCTATGACAACTACCTACAAAAGTCAATCTAGTGTAGAAACCGCATCAGACACAAACCATCAAACATGAAGGCAACTTATTATAAGCAAGGAAACTAAAAGCCCAAAATGCCAGGTGGTTTAAATTACATTCTAACAAGACCTGCTCAGTGAAAGGAAAATTAACTCTTTTAAGCCATGTTCATTGTTCAGTTTTATAATTGCAACGCAAATTAGTGCCACAAAAATAAATATATTTGTGAATGGAATCTGTTATACCTAAAAATATGTAAATGATATTGTACCACAGGAGATATCCGACTGGTTTTATTTACTTCTCACATGTTTGTTTCTATCCTTAAACAGCCAAGAATTTCCACAGAGTCCAGCTGTGGGCCCACTCCCACCTAAGTGGGGATTTGGGGTTTGTTCATAAGGCTCTTTTGGGGTCACTGAGCGCTGTCTGGCTCCTATCACAGTAGAAGAATGAACTAAGAGTTGCGCAAGGAGGTGATTTCATATATCTGGGATACGACTGGGTAAAACAAGGGGTGGTTAGAAAGATTTTGAATAGGAATTTGTCTTCTAGCTTGAAAGAGAGTTATTTGTGAGACCACTTTCTTAAGTATGTGTTCAATTAAGCTTCATTTTTATTTAATGTCTTAATGGTCTTTTATTACTTTGAAACTGTGGTTAATAAAATAGAAACTAAAGAAGCAGATATGTTTCTTTTTCCTTACAGAACGAAACAAAGGCCATCATTGAGGAAACCCCAGCACCGTGGTGCAGCTCTGACAAATGTGATCTGAAAATCTTCCAAGAGAAAAACAATATATTGATGACCAGCAGTGATGGTAACTAATGATAACATATGATAAAACAATTTGAAGTTTTTATTATTTATTTTGCCCCAACACCAACTAACTATGGATGCATATCTGAACTTTTCTTGATCTGCAGCTAAACTGTCTTCTTTGGTTGAAGCACTCAAAACTGAAGCTCTGAAAAACAAGGTGAGGGAGAGCATGGAATGCGATGACAACATCATTAAGCTGATTTAAAATTTAAAACCCTATGCAATTTTATTATAGCTTAATCATTCTCAAAATGCTTTCCTGTTTTATTATTTTAATCAGTGATTTATTAGTAGACTCTATAATGCCAACAGCAAATAAAATTTTACTTCAAAGCTCTAGGATACCAATTGAGAACTAAATCTGTTTTACTTCTATTGACCACATTTTACTTCTCTTTTTTCTCTCCAATATTTTTAAATAAAACTTTCTTGTAGTTAAATTTGAAAAATGTTGACGTCCCAAAATCATCAAACACGTCTGTATTTGTTGGAGTACTGGTCACTGGTCTTCTTGCTGCCCTCGGCATGATTGTGGGATACTTCAAGTGTCAACGGAAGCCTGACACTAAGGGAGAAAAACTGGTAAGAATGTTTTTTATTTATTCTGTTTCAAGTTTGTCACAGTACCCTCCTCACTTATTTGTGCCCCTGGTAAAAATGCATAAAATGCTTTATTCTAAATTAACTGGTAACTATCTGGTTAGTCCAGACTTTTTGGATGAAGTTTACTTTTGTAATGTTTACTCTTAGTCTCCTCCATTTGGGTAAATGCAGATCATTCTTTAGCCAACAGCTAAAGATATTAGTTAATGCAAGTGGCACCAAAACAATGAAGATTTCTGTCTTGAAAAAGTTCCAGCTTCAGAAATATTAATGCGGTCCTTACTGAGAGAAAACTGTTTTATGAATCATCCTACTGTCATCACCAAACTGGAAATTAGGATGTGATGTGATGTGCAAATTATTTTCCCTGTGAAACAACTGCTTATAACAGAACCTGGTAAATGTACCTGGACAGAGAAACTGTTTGATATAAAAGTGATGCAGTTCAGACAAATGAGATTATATTGATTTTACATTGTGTATCTTTGGAAGTGTGCAGTTGGATTGAAAAGGTTAAAGATTCCTACTTAAGTATGTGACAATAATTTAGCGTTTTCCTATTAATTACTTTTAAAACTTTGGAAAATGGAGCTGTTTAGAGTCTGTAGTAATTTGCCTTGGTATTCACCTCACCTGGACTAATAATAATTACATAACATTTTATTTACGAGCCTTCTTCCTATAATTTAATAATAGCTCTGGCAATGGCCAGATCCCATCTGATTTATGGTTGTATATCATTCTTTTGCACATACGATTGGTTTCTTTTTGAGCTTCCCAATACAGATCCCATTTTTGGATCTGTATGTCAGAACTCTAATGAAGTAACACTAGAATATCTTAAATCAAAGCAGCAGCAAAGTTTTCTTGTAGAAAATGCCTGGCAGTGCTCCAGTTGGGGAAAGCAGCTGGCCAACCATCAGACGAGCTGCAGAGAAAGACGGTGGTCTTCATCCAGAGCCCCACACCCTGCTCTCCACAGCCTGGTGCTTTTGCAATGATCTACCCAGCTGTTTCCCTGTAACTCTCACATAACATGACAGAGATCGTTCTAGAGGCTGTATTTTGTTTGTGTGTTTATGGGTAGTGCTGGAAACATTCTGGATTATTGGGTTCATCTGTCTTAGTGTCTAATCGGAACATGAAAACTGCTTCATATTTGATGCATTTGTTGTTTGATCTGTTGAATATGATGAAAAAATAATATGTTTTCCTTAAACATTTAAGCTCATGTACCAAACTATCATAGTGCACAGGCAAAAATATTGACTTTCGTAAGAAAGTAATTTTATGCAGACAAATTTTCACCCTCATTTTTCTACTATTGCTTTGGATCATTTTGGTCTAGAGTCAGTGGGTCTGTTAGTGGGAATATGGTTACAGAAAATGTTTCACTGAAGGCATTTCAGTCAAAAAGGGCAACAGCAGCTATTATGAATATCCTAATTTCTTCAGTTAACCACCATGTTTTTGCTTATTTGTTGTTTAACAAATACAACAAGATTATTTTCTGTTCAGTAAGTGCAATTAAATGTTTTTTTTTTTTCAATTATGAATTGAAAACTGTAGATCAGACTTCCACATGTGAACATTTCTTAATAAAGATCAGAATATTTGATGGTGTGTTTATCCCTTTCTAACACAACTGCATGTTACAAAGGAGTCAGGCTTTTGACTATTTTTTAAATATATTTTTGAGGATTAAACTGTCACGTATTGGAGTTTCTTATTATAAATAAATTCTGATTTTGAACTTAATGACACATCAGCTCCTACAAAAAAAGTGCTTGAGTGCTTTTCACTCAGGCATAGCGTTTGTCACTTTCAAATGCTTGTGTTCAAGTGGCTAGAAATGTCATTTTAAGCTTTTTTAAATTGTTTTTCAAAAGTCATTGCTCATGTCATTCTTTCTTGATTTGTTGATACACACATAAATAGTTTATGGATTAATAGTGGACTGATTAATTAAAAAAGCTTAATTAGTTACTACTTAATTATCTAAATGCTTTACAAGGCAAACGTGTTGCTTTTACACATTATTTGCCTTTTGTTGATAAATGTACAATGGGGCAGTGCATTGTGTACATTTGAGATTAAAGATAAAAATATAAAATCAGTAATTGCAATAGAAAAGAGGACTTGAGATAAAAAAGGCAATATTTTAATCTTTTAAAATGTTAAATTGTACTGTTGCTGCAGGCAGAGAAAGCCTTCCCAGTGGATCAAGAGAATCAGGGGAACACCCTTGCGTCTGAGGCCCCTCTGATCCCCCCTCCAGAAACTCAGGAGAAACCCAGCGTTAACGGAGAGTCCCTGGAGGCGGTTAAGATCGAGACTTCTCCTCCCACCAACGGCCACTCCACTGCAAAGACGGCAGACACCGAGCTGTGAGATCGCCCCACAACTGCTGCAGTCCAGGAACTTCCTCCCGCTAATACATTTATCCACACAGATGCATACATGCCCACACAAAGAAATTTGGTATCTCATCCTGTTGAGCCAGAGAGGCCACAGCAAAGGAAACAGCAGGGATTATAATAACCTCTCTAAGAGCTACACAGCTCTGCTGTGGTTCTCTTCCTCATTGGCTGTTTGCCTCAACAAACATTAGGAAAACTAGTCTGAATATAAAAATATTGGCAGATAAAAATAGTGCTGATAATGACGAAGATAGTCCCTGGGTTTTTGACGGCAGCCAGACTGAGACCAACAAGAGGAGGTTGGCAGCTCTTCTTTTTAAATTAGTCATCAGAAACTCTTATGAAGACTGCAGCCAGTGACATGCTGCTGCATCCAGCAGCCTAACACCTGTCATCTGGCTTAAACTCACTACAATTCCTGCAACACAGCATAAGCACATGGATAAAAATGTCTTTAAAAATTTACAATTTTTTAAGCCAGAAAAGACAAAAAAGAGCAAAGCATGGTAAATTTACAAACTTGTCTGACAAAATAAACCCACTGTACATGTTCAAATGTTTGCTGCATGTGAGTGTTAACATTTACTAGGATCTCCATCGTACATAGGCTGTATATATCAGTACATGCATCTAGGCTTTCATTTTTCATTTTGTATTTTGATGACTTGATAAAAGTGTAAACGTTTTTGAGTGTGAACATGAATGTTAGCCATTAAAACCTGTACAGTTTTATGAAATTAGTTGTCGTTTGAATGAGCTTCAGTTGAAGAAGAATCAAAGTTTCTTTTCTTCCTTTTCTCTCGAAGAGGTTGAACCAAGGGGAAACCGTCAAATCAAGTGATCAGCCAAAAGGAGAAAAGATCAACTGATGATCACTCAGCTTTTTTGTCATGTTTCTCAGTGTTATTCTCATTTTAGTATATAACTGTGTTGCTTATCTACTTGGCATAGGAGAATTTATGCCTCATATGTCAGTTCATAACCCATGTTCTTAAAACTAGACTTGTTTCAACTAAATAATGCTTGATCTTCATGATACTCAAGGTTGTGACTGTTGTTTTTTATTATTGTTATTAATATTTCTATGGGTTTCTTTTTTTCCAGTTTTCTTCTTTGGAAACGTTTTGTAACATTTTTTAAAAAATACACTTCAAATTTTGTAATGTAAACATTGAAAAAGCAAATTCACAAATGCTTGAATTTTGTAAAAATAAATAATCACAATTTCTCCTCCTTTTGCTTTACTTTGTGCCAAATCTTTCCTTGAATGGAGTTTCTACGATCTTACAATGTAAAGCAGAAATAGAAAATTAGATTTGATCATTTTCTAGGTCTAAGAAAAAAAAATCTAAATATTTATTCATATGTTTGTAACCTTTGATTTACCATCTCAGCTGTAATCCAACTCATTCATCGTTTTAGTTTTTGAGTTTCTGACTGACATACATAAACAATCAAAAAATATTAAATAAAATATTTTTTTGTATTTGACTAAAGCCTTTTCAGAGCTGTATGTTATATTTTAATGTCATTCATTCTTCAGAAATATACCCAGAGTGCTGATTTATTCATACATGTTTGAGAAATTCTGGAATATCCCATGGCAACCATTCAGGGATGTCTAAATGCTACAATACTACTTTACCCAAAGCTCCATCTCTAGCGGCAGCAGCAGTAAGCAAACACCTGGTGGAACACCTGGTGTGGTCTGGTGTGCACTCCTGTCACACCAGACCATGAAATAGCATACAGAAACATCATTAAAGGCATCATGGAGGAGCATTGTTGTTATGATGTTCTGGGGCGTGTCAGAAAGGATAGGCGCCTCTTAAAGAGACAGAGGCCAATTTCAGGGTGTCATATACAGTTGTGATCCAAAATTTCTTGTAATTTGTTTTTATATATACAGCATTTTCATGACAACTGAAGGTAACATAGTTAGTTGATTGCACTTTACAGTGACACTGTGTGTCAGAAAACATAGTACACCGCCTTTAATCCGACTTCTAGAACAGAATCTTAAGAGTTCATGATTTATGAGCAAAACAAAAGTATCTGTCTGGAAACATTTCCCTTTTCAGCCAAAGTGCTGCTTTTCATTGAACTGTACGGCATGAGTCCGTGTGGTTCAATACTCTACTTTGTGTGTTTTCATTGTAAAACCAAGCAGTCCTGCATCATTGCTGGACCCCCTTCAGTTGTAGGTCCACTGGAATAGGGCAGAGCTAACAGCACACAAAAAAGTCCATTGATTGAGGAACAGAAAAACATCACTGCTTCACTGCATGAGACACATTAATGCATCACTTATGTCGCCACAGTAGTATGACACAATATGAGTTTAACTGGCAGTGGAAATGCTCTCCTGTCACACCAGACCATGAAATAGCATACAGAACCAGATGCTAATTAAGTGTGCTATTAGCCTTACCACTAAGTGTAAACAGGGCAAATAGTTCCAGTTGGAGATAAATGGAACATAGGAAGCCTTAAAAATTAATATGTGTTCAAAGCATTAACATTTTCTCCATAAGTCAACAACAGGTCAGCATTTGAAATATATGCACTTTTGTTGTATTGATGCTACATTTTGGATATGTTGCCACCTCAAAATTTATTTTAAAGTACATGAAAACATGAAGACTCCTTCATGTAACATAAGGTGCCAAAAACACATTAACATTAAAAGAAAGTAAAATAAACTCTTGATAAAATTAATAATTTGTCAAATATACTTTGTATGTATTTTTTTAATTGCAAATACATAGTAAGATTTGTTCTTTTATTTTTGAATTATGGAATAAACTGAATATCTCACAGATACATGTGTGCACATACTGCCACACATACTTGCGCCTACATACATCTGCTCCATGATACAAGGGAATTTAAATCCCACTCAGCCCATAAGGTTGGACAGCTGGTTTACATAAGCAGCAGTTATGACATCACTTCACACTGTTTTGTCTTGACCCGCCTGGGTGTGGCGGCAAAAACATTTCCCCCTCAAATGTGATCATGAGCCTTCCACAGTATCATTTCCACATATTTAAAATATACAAAGTGTTGTTTATTTTCCTTTAAGAGAGAATAACATGCTTATTTTTGAATGGTTTTATTTAGAAATTTAATCTCATCTTAATCATTTCCACCCTGAAATGCCCCTTTCAAAGATACATCAGTAAAATATTTCCTTAGGACCAGTTTGCACAGCAGTAAAGGTCAAATTGTGCAAAAGTTGACTGCAAATCTGTAAAGGACTCCTTATGTTTGATAAGTGGTGACAGGGTGCTCTTGTGGTGTCCTTTGCTTTGGAAGCCAACTTTGTCTATGACTTCAAATAATGCTGCAGATGTTTTGCAGAACATCAGCTGGAAGTTTTCCTAAAGCACATGTCCCAGATCAGCTAAACATAACGTGTTTTGAGGAGACAACTGAACAACTCAACAGATACATGCAATATCCTTATAAAGGTGGCACTATTAAAAAGAGATAAACAGACTTTTCAAATATATAAAATGTATTGCCAATAAAATATTCACTCATAAACACCTACAAAATAGTCTTTCACAAATTATCTCTCTTTTTTATTTTACTCAAATCTGTGTTGTTCAATTTGCTGTTCATGCAGCAGAGAAGAAAAAGTAAGAGTGCTAAGCAATGTTTCAAGATCTTTTGCAAAGTCAAAGCCCTTGTTGGAAGTATTTCTCACAGAAACAACTAATGTTGATCAAACAACCATGCTCTAAACACCCGTAAACTTCACCTTCTACGTCTTTTTTTTTGTTTCTCCAAGGCTCGACCCGCTCTCCTCCCATGCTTTATCCCATCCAGGCCTCAGTTTCCCCACCCTTCTTATTCCTCCATTTTGCCAAGAGTAATGTGAGTGAAGTGGAATCTGGGATTATGTACAAAACCCAGCTGGTTGTTTTGATTATGCAGTGGCTCCATCCTCATCGTAGTCACAGCTGCCAAATATGTCATATTTTACCTCTTTACACCAAACCCCTTTCTTCTCTGCTACCCCACCACCCATCCCCTCCTTAACTCATTAATGATAACATTAAACTGGATGGATCAGGTGTTAAAGAATAGGAGACCTAATGAGACCCTAAGGTTTATGATCTGTGAATGTTCACATTCATGGAAAGGTTAAATGGTAAAATGTGACAAGAGAATTTATGAGGGCTTTTATTTTTTTATAAGAACAAATTTATGGCATCAAGTCACAATGCTGAAACATTTTTAACACGTTAGTCCTTAGAGAGAAACACACAAAGGAACAAATGACTGCAATTTCTCTCATCTGCAGGAGAAATCTGTGTGTTTGTTTTGTACTGACAGAGAGAATCCAAATGATATTTTCTGAAGATATTTCCTTATAACAGTACCATCAGGTAAAAGTTATTTAACAATGTACTTAATTGTGTTACTATCGTACATAATAAGGCTAGAAAAAGGCACTGGGAAATTATTTGTGTCACATTTTAAAGCAGTTTTAATGTACTTGCACCAAATGTTTACCAGATGATTAACATTAGGGTTAGATGTTGCCATGCCACAACATATGGGAACTTAAAAGAAAGTATTTGAAAAGCAAAAAGATCAAATATGGTGAAAGCCAATAAAGGTCTGTTTGGGAGAAAAACAAATTGTAGTTGTTACATGTGTGAAGATGTTGCAGAACTGGAAGCTCCTTCAGTAACAAACGGCTGAATCCTTGGTGTGCAAAGAAGCATCATCACAGATCCTCCCTCCCAGCAGATGTTAGACTTTATAAACGTCACTACTTCCCACAAACTGAAACTCTTTAAGAGTTGACATTCCCGCTGTTTGTTTTTTTTATTATTATGCCAATTAATATTAATAGTCTGTCCAGCGTATAAATATGAACATATTATATAAAGGCTTCACTCACCTCCAAATCCCAGATGCTTGAACTGAAAGTGAACTTATGTCTTCACTTGCAATCTGATTAAAATTCTAATAATTATCTCTCCACTTACTCATGGGATAACAAGATTTCCATTCCAGATACCGAGGTGATCATTTAAAAATATTAGATAAATAAATCAGAGATGTCTTTGAAAATTAATATAACATTTCATGGTTCTGCAAAACAATTTGATTCCATACCACTGATCTTAGTACACATGCACTGTTCAGAGTGGGAGCACAGAATACACTTTATAATACAGGGTATATACTGTATACACACACAAAATGGTTATCAGGACTTATTGTTAAACAAAAGGCACGAGGCCTCAAGTTTAGATCAACATATATTGTGTTTTTGTTTTTTGTTTTTTTCCAAATATGTCAATATGGAAAGAAAGTAAACAGTGTGACAGCAGCTGCAACATAGTTTCTGGATGTCATGTGAATAATTAAATCAACAATTTGGAGCAGAGACACTTAGACATAAAAATCGTAATATTTGAAAGTATTTCCTAAAACGTGGAGGAAATAAAATACAAAACGGAGATGTTTTTTCCCTCACAAAGTCAGCCAACACAACTCAGTGACATTATTCAACAAATCCCAGTAGTCAGTTGTGATAGTGGAACTATATTTCTAAGACAAACCAAATGAAATTTTCAGGAATACTCTCCACATGAACTTGGAGGAATGACCTACATTTCAACAAGACAGCAGAGGAAGGGGCCCCAATGCACTTCTGCAACAAGATACAGGAACACATGACAACTGGAAAGAAACAAGTTTTAAAAGTCTTAAAACAATTTTAAAGATGGGGTCCAGTCAAGGGAGATTTACCCTGTAAAACAAATGGGGCCCAATAGGGTGATTCACGCGAGGAAATTATGTACATGTTGTTCTCCAAGCAGACATCCATATGTGCCTCCATTCGCTGAACAGCTTTTATCAGATGTTTGTAAAATTATCACGTAAAACTGCAGTTTCTGTGGATCATCTGTCTGGAATGAAGCATTTTACTGGAATTTTCCAAGGGACTAACGGGCAGCAAATAAATATACTTGAAAGACTGATTAAACCTAAGAAAACCCATATTTTACATTTGGTTTCCATAGACACCTCAACAACAAAATACAATAAAATCCTGAACTGATATTTGGTCAGGTTTCTGTTCTGTTGTTGTCTGTTACCAACATCTGTTTCAGAAAACGAAATGGAAAGAGACTTGTCTCGTGTTTCCAGTGATAGAATAGATGGCATGACACCTTCCAGGAAGCTATGGTAAAAGATTTTAGGATTAACTGTCAGAAAATGAAAACCTTGCAAAACATCACATTAGTGCTGCAGATGTATTTCAGCCATCACATTTGAATTAGAGATGTAGCTTAAAGACTGTGTAAAAAAAAAAACATTAAACTATATTTTGGCTATTTTTATTTATTTATTTTTTATGTTTCAAATAAGACCACAGAAAAAGGTTAAGGATTAAAAAGAAATAGAACATGCAGTGGATAAATGTTGTGGAAACATGAAATTGTTGGGTTAGGATGCCCCCTGCTGTGCTAACAGGAGCAAACTTCTTACTCTAAGTTGAAATTAAGTTTGCCAAACGTCTCAAATGCTCTACTTTGGGGACATTTAGCATTCATTTCGCACCTTGAATTGCCATGTTGTTCAAAATGTGTATATAAATAAAATGAATTTGCCTTGCAATGAGCTTATGTTCGCTAAATGTCATGACATTTTTCATATATTTGCCTGTCACAACATTTAGGAATAAAGAACAACAAATGGAAACATTTGGACAAATGTGTATTTTCTTAGGATGGGAATATTTTATTAAAGTTTTAATACTCTATTTTGAGCATAATTTGTTGGTAATTATTTTATTAATTGTTCAAATTACTTTTCGCACTGTGGAATTAAGCCAGCAGGTGATTAAGACATTATTTTAGGATGCAACATGAAACAAAAAAATGAAGGATGAATCTGGACATATAGGCTTTACAGATGACACCTTTCAAATGTAATTCAGTCGTACATGATGGTTTCTTTTAAAGGAGCTTGAATAAGTTAGTTCTTATAAAGAAACTTCACAAATCAAGAGTTTGATTATTTACACTGTAAAAACTGAAGCAGTGAATGTCAAAATTTCCGTTGGGTCAAAAGATATTTATTGTAATAATTTATTTAAAAACTTAAATTCCCGAAAAAACAAATATGATATTGTTTTATGTTTGGAACAATAAACAAGAAATTAATTAGTTTATTAGTGCAAATAGTCCAATATTTTGATGATGAGTGATTTGTAAATCATTGTAGATTTTTAAATATAGAATTATCTTTGTACATTCACTTTAATTAAGGAGAAACATCCAGTTTGCCCTCATTAAAAAAGATTAAAGGACCAAAAGATTGTGTCTGTTGTCAACAGTAACAATGGGATTTGGGTCCATCTTTCTTTGAAGATCCTTTCTGTATTTAGCCAAGTTCAATAAACTGATTAAAAACGGACTTGGCTGCATCACAATATATTTTGTAGTAAAAGTCACTGGATAGATGTGATCCTAAAATCATAAAATCAAAGAGAATGCAAAAAGCATGGTTATTAAGAGATAAATACTTTGCTTTGTATCAAATATTTACTATTGTATTTTTGATTTTTCAGCAATAATTTTGCCTGAATTAAAACAAAAAGTCTCGATATGCTGATGGATCAAATTAGTTTCCTTCAGTCCAGGGACGACCAGAGTAGATCACACTCTGGACACTTCTGTCCAAGTAGATATGGTTTGTTCAAATCAGTTCCCATGTCAAAGTTCCCATGCCAAACCCACCTGGTAATTCTGACCAATCTATACGGGTCCAGGTAAATTCACAGTGAAGTTTTGCGAACCCCAATGATAAAATAGCTTTCAATAGTTATTACAGAGCAGCTGATCTTAATGTTTGATCCTCAGATTGTTTTGGTGGCAAAATAAATATTAGTAGCCAGTAGCTGAGAAAACATGCCTGTGTCTAAGCAGGGAAATCAAACAGATTCCTAATTAGAAATTACTATAAACTCTGATAAACGTAATAGTACAAATTAACAAATGCTTCGATTGTGGTTTTGGCTTTGATTCACTTTCAGGCATCCTGCAAAACAACTTTAAGAAATATTTTTAAGATTTATTTTTGCTTGTGCCCCAGCAGCTAATTTTCTAATGACAAACCTCATCATGTGTGACTGTGATTAATAAGTTCTCCAACCAAAAGTATACACTAGTCACTGCAATTGCTTTTTCTTTAATCAACATATTAGCTCAGACAGAGCTAACAACCTAACGCCTTTAGTCTTTCTCTGAAAAAAGAAGAAAAGAAAACGAATTTCCTAACTGACAAGTGTCATGCCAAATACGTTATCCCGGACAGAATTTCCTTCCCAAGCATTGGGAGCGCGCACTGGAGAGGAGCAGGGAATCCAAATGAAGCGCGTTGATTTCAACCACCTGGACGAGAATAGACGTGATTCCTCTGGATGCATGGGCTCGGGCTCGCTTCCGCTCTGCGCCTGTTTGTAAACATGCGTCACGACCATGTGATCGCGTCGACGCATTCTGCAGCGTCATCCAATGGTTGGACGGGGGTGTGTGCGCGAGGGCGTGGCCTGCGGGTGTTGCTGTGAAAATGTCGATGGGCTGGGGTTTTCGTAAGGGCAGTGGGGGACCACTCTGTTCTGAATAACAAGCCGAGAGGTTGGTGTGGGGTTACAGCACAAGCGGTGACAGAGCAGCAAGATGACGAGAACGCAGTGAGTAACACATTTCACCTTCTGTTTATTGGCCTTGCTGTGCCACTGAATCATCTATCTATATGGATATATAGGTTAGAGTGCGTCTATGGTGGGCGGTGCTGTTGTAATGATGTTTGGTAACGTGCTCTACTTTGTTTTTTGTTGTTGTTGTTGTTGTTGTTGTTTTCCACAGCATGTTTATATAATATACTCGTCAATCCTCGCCTTCATTTTCCACAAAACTGTTTCAAACGTCTTTATTTATCAGTGGAAACCTATAATCAATTAGGCATGACCGTGACTAATCATGTGCGCAGTTTCAATTTTTTTTTTTTTCAGCATTTTTCAGCATTTGCAGTCGTACGCTTTCTTAAAACGTAAAAACTGAAAAGATCAGATTTGCGTGCGGACCTGCGTCCTGTAGGCAGTCAGAGGAGTTGGGTGGGATGGAGAGGTGCGCTGGATGCATCCTGCTGCGGGAGGATGTTGCGCACTTCAATTTACCTCGAGAGTGAGAGCACGGTGCATCCATGTGGATCTGCGTAATCTCTGCAAACAAAAATATTTGGGTTTATTTATTGCTCCTGCGGAATTTGACCCTTAATTCAATGCGAAGCTGCGCTTAACTACAATGGCAAGTTGAAAAGTTACCGAGGAAGAAATAAATATGCTGGACTTCCCAGATGTTTACTTATTTAGGGAATAAAGCAGTAAGCATTTTCTATGAGATTCCACGATTATGTCTCCTCTTCCCCCCTCGTTATTATCGAGAGGGGAAGACATATATATATATATATATATATATATATATATAAAGCTGATTCTGAGTCAGAATCAGCTTTATTTATAAAGTTTACGCGCTTCTACTTATAAGAGTAAAACAGAAGAAGTTGAGAGTTTAAAGTTGTTCGTGTATCTTGATGCTGCGCCAGCACCTTGACTCAGCTCCCTCCATCCAGAGGTTTCATACGCACTTCTTTTTCCCTCCCGATGTAAACAAACCACCACTCAGCAATACTGTTCTTTAACACAGGATGGCGTATTTCTGCAGGTTTGTACAGGATGCGAGAAAGTTACACAAAAACTGACTTAATGAAATGAGTCAGTTTTCATCCTGGGAGGATACAGTGCTACAAAGTAAACCGAGACCAAGCACCGGAAAAGGGGTGAGTGAATGTTTTAGTCTTAACTTAATTTCAGGTCAGAACAATCTGTTCTGTTTTGAGGTAAAACAATAATATGACCCTGTATTTTATTATTTTTTTATTTATTTATTTTTTTGGTGGGGTGGGGAGGGGGGACTTCAGAAGCAATAACAACTGCGTTTTGTTTTTCTCTCTACAAAAAAAGTTTCTACATTGAAGGAAAGATGAGAACACACTGGAGAAATAGCAGCAGTGCAGCAAAGCTGAATGAGTTTCAGTTTTCATGTGCAGGGTGTGGCCGTGGACAAATAAACAACAGTAGTTGTAAAACTACTTCTATATATAAATGTATTCATTTATATTTAGATATTAATTCATAAAAAAGTTTATTATGGATATTTAATTACCATATGTTAGTATGTTTTTTTTTTACTATTTATTAAAGATTATGGCTTTTCTAAACGTACCTATTTAGAAATGCAAAAAAGACTGTGCAGCAGTAATTTTTTAAATTATATGTACAAGCTAGTTTTTCTATTTCGATAATAAATATTTTAATTCAGCAATGTAAACACTTTTTATTTTAATAACACTAAAATAGTAACTGCATTTTATCCACAACATTAAAAAATACATATGGTTTATTTCTGGAATTGTGCTTATTGTTCCTTTAATAGTCAAATACAATGTCAATAGAGCTGACTGGGCATCTTTCCAATGCAGGGATTAAGTGGAACAGGAACAGCTGATAGATGACATGGCTAAAATTAACGCACTGTCCGCTGGATGAGAAGCAAAAATAGCAGACAGGAAGAGTCGACACGTGGATGCATCAGTAAGTCTGTTGCCGTGTGTGTCAGCGTAAACAAAAGGCACTTTTTTTTATTCCTGGTTCGAATCAACAAAGCCAATTTTCCTGAAATGAAAATATTTTAACATAAAACCTACTTTTCAGGTACTTGTACAATCAAAGGCTTTCAAACTTTTTACATGTTCTGCCACTTTGTAACCTCAAACTTCAGTGAATTTCGAGATTTTATTTGATGGACCGATACAAAGTAGTCCACATAAAATGATATGAATTTCCTCCGAAACGTTCCACATAAAAACACATCAGGCCTGTATTTGCATTCAGCCCCATTTACTCTGTTAGCCCAAAAATAAAAAGGCTGTGCAACCAAATACCTTCAGAAATCACCTAATTACTAAAAAGATAATTGCAGGAGAAATGTTGACTCGGTGGGTTAATTACAAATGCCTGCCACACTTTTTAGAACTTACTAGAAAAAAAAGGGAAAACCATGGATATTTTTGGATCCACTTCAGTTATGTGCCACTTTGATGCAGACTATCTCACCAAAGCTCAATAAAACACATTACAGTTGGTGTTTCAGTTGTTTCATTCTAGTTGTTTCGCGTAGAACTGCACTTTTGGACTGCTGAAATCTTTATCCTGGAAGGGGCCGGTAAACCTCCGTCCACAGATCAATACTCTCAGTCCACACAGGGCAAACATGCTTTGATCACTCAGACCCATTTATGTTTCATTTATAGCTCCAGGTGAAAGGTGATTCTTTTAAAGATGCTCTCCTTTCTTTGTTTTGCTTTCTGGACCTGGCTGTCAGGAGATAAAACAAGAAGACATTTTATTATGTTAAAAATGGTTCCAAAGCAGAGTTGTCTTCACTTCGTCTCCCAGCAGATCCAAACTAAGGGTAAAACATAATCAGTAGTTTAGGAAATCAACCATTTTTATTTATTTTTTACTAATGACTAGCATAATTCTGATACAGTGAGTTTATTTACCCATTGTTTTTTTTTTGTTTGTTTTTTTTAGGACAAAGCTTGTGTTTCAGCTTGCCAAATAAAGAGGGCTTTATGCTTCAGAAATACTGACAGACCCAAAAGGCACAGCTTTGTTGCTGGGAGCACACAAGTCCATAAAAGAGACTGAATCAAGCTTGTTGCTCCTATGTAAATGCCAGGCTGATTGCAAACAAGTAGTTAAAACATTTTCCCCCGTGAACATAAAAAAATGTTAATACTAAAGTTATTGCCTGTGTCTAAGTTTAACTCTGTCTAACTTGTATCTTTTTTTCCCTACTGCTACAGCACCCCTGACCCACTTACGTTGGGAGCAAAAAAGCAAATCGTCCAATCAAGGTAAGGCAGCAATCACATCAGCCGCAGCTTGAATGCTTAAAATAACCACTGCCAAAACAGACTATTTATAAGATGAGAACACAATCCTGTTTAAAGACAACACAACTTCCCACTTTCCATATGAATCTGTTAATTTTTCCTTTATCTATTCATCACAGTTCCTTGCAAAACTAGATATTACCCTTTAGCTTTTCATAACTGGTCACATCACAGCCAGAAGAGGTATTTTATTGGTATTTTATGTAACCAACACAAAGTGGTACATATATGTCCATTGGAATAATTATTTATATTCAATCCCCTTAACTCTGATACTATTAAATAAAACCCAGTACAACCAATTCAGAAGCCATATAATTAGTAAATATGTGAAATTTAGCATCGGTATGAAAATGGGCAGAAATCCAAAGTTCAGGTGGGTTTATGGAAAAGTTTATGAAAAGATGGATGGATTTACATATGTGGTAATTTTGAAATAAAGCCTATAGAGGCTGAAAAAGACTTCATCTTTCAGCAACTAGATAGAAAGTAAAGGTGAGCATTTATCATTTATCGAGACAGACGTCTTATCATAATAAGAATTTTTATTTATTGTTGTCGTGATAAATTCCAATTAATGGTGTTTAAAATTCCAAAAACTCTCCAGGTTGTTATTTTGACTATTTTATCCACTGTTTGTTCAATGGGAGTATCAATACATAACAATGAAATTTGAATAATTTATTATTGGTGATAAAAGTATATGACTTATGTCCTAAGGAAGCATATTATAAATTAGTATGTTTTTCAAAAGCAGTATTTGAGTTTGTTGGGCTACAATTGCTGTGTCAGCGATACGGTTACCTAAAGTAGAAGTAATAAATAGTTCATATCGTCACTTTTATCGTTATCACAAAAGTACCACAGAATATTGGGAATATTGTAAGAAACGTTTAACTTTTTTTTTTTGTCTGAAATTAGCTGAAACTAAAGGGGAATTGAGTTTTTTCTTTTTATTACAGTACTGGATGAAACTGTGCTGTGTTTTCTCTAGGGATAATCTATGGTAGGTTGCACTGAAGAGGAAGCCCATGTGGTTGGTCGAATCATGGAAGTGTCAGACATGCATGCCTCATGTGATGTACTTTCCTATAGAAGTAAAATCAACAAAGACTTTGTCTGAGCATAATGCTGAAAGCGACGTACCTGTGACAGTAACATGTAAGCCAGGTACAGATTGAGTCGGATCCACATCAGGCGGTATTAAAAACAATATCTGAGCGCTTACGCAACTGATAAACACGCTGGTGATGGTGTGCCTTTAAAACCAGTGGGTTGTCAGGTGATCAAGGCGGCTCAGACACAGGAGCCTGAGTGCGTCTGTAGCCGGGAGCAGAGCGCCAGAGAGGAGAGGAGCCGAGAGGGAGAGACCTGTTTAGAAAGGGACATGGGGGGAGATGAGGACTCAGCCACATCACAGAGTGGGGGGGCCAGAGACTCGTGGTGGTAGGGTCCCTTTAACTGCAGTCTGCTTGTGCCCACTTGCCTTGTGTGACAGCTAGCAAGTGTGTTTCTGGCTCAGCTTGATCAAGAAGCTGCGTTTGTGTAAGCCACAACAGTGGCATAAAAAAAAAAGAAGCACAGAGAATTAAGTGCTGCGTCACACTCAGGAAGAGAAATAGTGTGATCATGCGCGTGTGTGCACAGCTGCGTGTGTGTTTGTGTGAGCGCGCACGTACGTACGCATTTGAGTAGACTCTGTTGTGTTTGTCTGGCAGTGGGTATATGTGTGTGTGCGCGTGAGTGCGTGTGTGTGTGTGTGTGTGTGTGTGTGTGTGAGTTAGACGTAGCAATCTAATAGCAGTTCTGCTGTTGCAACAAGATGGAAATAAAAGGAGTGTGTGTGCTTTTCAGTGGTGAGCAGAAAGGAAGCGAAGGGGAGATACAGAGAGCGAGGGAGAGCAACTCCGAGTCAGTGCAAGAGAGTGATTTCGGATTAGTTGCTACGTCACTTTTTCATGTCGAGAGAAACAGAAGCTGAGATAACAGACGCCCAGAGTCATCACCCGGAGGAGGCACTCTGCTTTTCGGACAGCCTCAGCTTCTGCCCTCTTCTTCTTCTTCCTTGGTAGTTTTGATGTGCTCTGCATTAAGAGTGTGTGTGCGCGTGTATGTGTGTGTGTTGCGTAGATTTTGTGAGCTGGTGCCTGAGTTTCAACATGGATGCTGAGGATTTGACACAGTTACTTACTAGAGCTTGTTTTGATTGGTTGGTTAGGTGGCGCTGGTTGCGACAAACAGGTTAACAGCACGAATATTCAGTCCGGGATGTTTTTCAAAGAATTCATCGAGGTACAGCGCTGTTTTCCCCCGCTCTCTCCTCGAGGAATATGGGTGATTATTTTTTTGCAAATAGGTTAAAATAATCAATGACGGTGCGGTCTGACCCTCCTACTATGCAGTCAGGTAACACATACAGCAATTCAAGTGAAGTTACATAATAAATCTGGCTGTTAATGTCGCGTCATGTGCGTCTGTGTTAAAATAGAACCAGCGCTGGACTCTTCTGGTTAACTCTGCTGAAGTTGATGGAAAGAATCAGCATCCGGACTTGGAAGCAGAGGCTGCTGTATGTTGCTGTCACATACCACTCTGTATCTGGTGTTACTTTCAACATGTGAGTTGTTTTCACCCACCAGAGCCATTGGGATCTGGCAAAACCCTTCCCGAGACACATTTGTTTCTGCGTAGTTAGGAGAGACAGAGATGGTGACGCAGTCGCTTCTGGGCTGGACTTCGCTGCAACCGGCTAGTACCTCTCCCTTCCCCTCTCAGTATGTTTATCTGTGTGCCTATCTGTCTGTCTATCCGTCTCCTGGAGAAAGGAGGGGGTAAGGAGGTCTAAATGTCATGGCTCTGGATCAGAAACATATAGAGAAGAGGAAGAGAGAGCGAGGGAGGGAAGGAAAGAGAAAAACATAGGTGGAGAGGAAGCACAGAGGGGTGCTGAGATGGGCCAAAACAGAGAAAAGTTGTAAACCTTGTTCTTTTTTGTTACTTAGCTTTGGCTTCTCTCCAGTGTACATGCACTGGACTGGACTTCCTAAAGCTGCTGCATCACAAGCCTTCATGCCAAGGCTCCAATCTCATTGGATGGGAGGAGCTTCCCAGGCTTCACAAGCAGCACAGCAGCATTTCATTGGCTTAAAACAACAGGCAGATGACATTCAACCTCTGATTGGCTGGGACGCATTGTTTTCTCACAGTAAGGTTAAGCACTCACTGGAACACTTTTCTGTGAATACATGACTTGGTTATTTCACTGTGGTTCATTGTTGACATATATTGATATTGGATGCAGAAAACTAAAGAAATGTCAATGATAAATGCAATGAAAGTTTGTCCTATATACTTAAATCACATTATTCAAGACGTGAAGGTGCTCTTCCTTCCATATGTAAGAGGAGGAGGAATAACAACACAATTTCGTATCAAGTGAGTCACTCTTCCAGGAACCTTCCCATGAATTCTCAGTGACGTATGAGTTCCTTTCTAGGAAACTAAAGAGCCCGTTGAATTCAGACTTCACTGGACTGTCAGTAAAGGAAATCTGCTGGTTATAGCACAGCGTTTCCTGTTCATGCTAGAAATTTCAGAAAAAGCTCAAAGATGAGAGAGGGCTTTTTTTTTTTTATGTTTTTCCTGGCTTGATCCCCAGTATGCAGAATGTGCAGCGTTTCTGAGACGTTCAAAGAGCATCTGCTGCTTATGTTCTGCATTGCAGTTGCTGCCTGTGCTAATGGCAAAGCGTACTTTATACCATTACGCACCTTTGATTTAAATTTTTAGTGAATGAATCTTAACTGTGGTGCTTACAATGTGAAGCCCCGAGGATTTAGTTTTATCTGCAAAAACATAACCTGACATTTCCAGATTTTCACAAGTGCTAAAAGACTATTAGAGAAAGAAGAGCTTGATTGTATTTTCATAGAAAAAAATCCTCTTTCAGTATCTGAGAAACTGCTTTACAGTGAAGACAGAGACTAAATACCTATAGAGTTATTGCAATGCGTTATGTGGCAACTCTTGGAGGTTGTTGATGTTAAATGGATGCCATATTTAGATTGCTGAGCAAAATTTCTAAGCTGACAAACAGAATTTCATGACTCAGTTCTGATCACCGTTTTCTGTAAAGTTTTGACTTGTCACTCCAGATTCCAATTTCTCTTGAAGAAACTGGTACAGTTCTTCTTTAATATAAGAAGATATAAGAATGTGCTTAAAATCACTTGTTTAATCATTTCATTTATAGACCTTCCTGCTGTGAAAAGTCATTAATTATTTATATCCGGAGTAAAGTTACTGCTCACCACTCCATGAAAGAGCAATTACTGCAAAAAATATTATGATTTTCAAACAAAACTGGATCATCATATGATTGGCATTTTTAACCAGCTTTAGGATCTTATATTAAGGATGAGTGTGGTTTCATGGAAACAGTTTTCTTTGGTGTATTCTTTCAGAAGGATAAAGTTCTTTGCTACCAGGCTGAGAACGGTCTACTAGTACCAGACAAGTTCTTGGTTTGGTCTCCAGATGCCACAGATCTCTATCCAATGGAGCATCTGTACGATGGGCTGGAGCAGTAAGTCTCATTTGCTGAGGAAAGGATCACACTTTCTGAAGTCCAGGCCTGTTTTGGCTACAAAAAATGGGCCCGGTGCACTGTTAGGCCAGGGGTTATAATGATATGCCTGATTGATGTATAAAGAACTATGCAGAATTACTAAAGGTCTGTAAAGTGCCATTGTACACAATCAGTTTATATTAGACAAAACAAGTTTTATCAGTTAATTGCTGATTTATGTGCAGTGAATTTTAACACAGCAGTAAATCTCCAAGAGCAAACTTAAAAATATACTGCTTTGTTAAAGTTTCTCCTTAAATATGTACCTGTATTTATCCCCACTGATTTCCCTTGTGTGCTCTGCAGTCTCATTGCGAATGTGTCGTTTATCACTCTCCCAAGGCCTCCTGTCCCTTTAAATCTTTTATAAGCATTACACAACAGGTCGAGTAGCACACAAGCAACAAACAACCCGAAAAAGAAAACTGACAGGGCAGGGTGGAGCGAGCCAGGCAAAGGAATCAGACACCTATGGCCGGGGAGGCCCTCTGATCAGAGCTGTCACTGTGGCGACCACGCAAACAGACTCAAATACAACATCTTAATACTCCCTCACGGAAACAAACGGCTCGGCCTTGTCCACCTGAAGCCTGATAAATGGCTCGTAAATGCTGTGGGAAAGAAGCTGTTGTGAATTTTCTCGGCTGCGACAGGATTCGCTTGATTTATTTGTTTGTAAAAGCAGTTGGTTTCTCAATAGCTTGTTCACCTGTATATTAACAGTGAAAACTTCAGGGGTAAAGAACAAGGAAATTAGAGATGGTTGGCTAGTTTTCTACTTAGTTGAGGTACTTGGCAACAAGTCAGTGAACTGGCCACTACCTGTCCTGGCCCCACCCTCTCTGTGCATTGTAGCTTTGCTTCTGCGTCATGGCTCTCATTACCAGCAATTGACTGCTACTTCCCTTCTCCCTTCCTCTTGTAGCAGCTGGAGACGAACAAACTATCCTCTATTCTTCCAAAGCGACAGAGAGAACGGGATTAATCTCGTTTGTCTGCAGGTGAGCCTGTAAGCCAGAGGTATACAACACAGAGGAAGCATTTAGAGCGCATGTGCTGTTGTTGTTTGGTCCTTCACACATCCATGTAGCTTGGATTATATATCAGATGACTTGTGTGGGTGTGTTGGAGGGAAAAGAGTGACTGAGAAGTGCACGGGTGCTTTTTTTACAGTGTTTTTCCACTTAATCATTTGGTTTTGATGTCTTTATCTACTTCATCTGTTTCCCTTAATTCATATTTTTTAGCAGACTATGAACCAGACTCCATAAACCTGAATCTTAAACCACCCCGGAGCTCATGCTGGCGGTCAGTGGAGGTCCTTGCATGGTTGATACTAAGGTCAAACCCTTGAATGAATCTGTGTTTTGCTGATTAACGTGTAATCAACGAAAAGGTAACTACCATCTATCTTTGATTACATTATTAACAGTGGCTTTTGTTCTTGTCTTGACGCTAAAGGTGTATTTCTGAATGATGATATGATTAAAAAAGACATGTTCAATTTAGATTTTTCACAAATAGAATGAAGGGGTTTCTCTTTCAAACAGTTTTAAACATTTTCTGTTTACTGTACAAAAAGCCAGTTCAGGTTTTACTGATCTGCATTACTTAGCTTTTCAACTAGATGATCAAATGCTGTCCAAAGTACATAAAAACAGTCAAATAGCCCTTTAAATTTAAGAATGTGAATCTTAGAGTCCATAAAAGAAGGCTAAGTTTTTCCCATTTTCTTGTACAGTGTTTAGACCACGTCTTATTTGCATAACTATGTTGGCTGGATATGCAAATAAACAGCAGAAAGCATGTCCGCGGGGCACATGACGGAAAACTTTTTCCTTTTGAAGCTTCCGCACTGCCCCCTGACACAATAATGCCCTGGGCAATGAGCCATTTTGAAATCAAAAACAGCTGCTGACCCAAATCATGAGCTTCACCAGTCACCCAACCTTTAAGGTTGATACTATAACAGAGGAATGCAGTGCCCCCCTTGACAAATTACACCTGAATCATCACTGCTGGTGATCCCTGACAGACTCTGAAAGCCTAACTTTGGACCCTCATCTTGTTGTTTAATGTGCCTTTAATTTATTTGGTAAAACACAAAAGTGTTGAACTGCCCTGTTTTAGGTGCTAAAGTCTCCAAATGAAGCAGCTGTTAACTTTGACCTTACTTCTAATGCTCCCGACGGTGCAGTGTTATAAATATTACTGATGTCAGCTGAAACAGAGTACCTGTGTATAACTCTGTTGTGAGTAAATGCCATGCATCTCTGAGTCACAGTATTGTGGGTGTTTGGTTTATGCATAATTCACATCTGCAGACAAAGAGTGAAATAAATGACTTTTAGTTTTCATCCACAAAAATATGCATTTGTATACAACACCTACACCTCAACAAGATTACATTATGTATGACTAAGCAAGCTTGACTTACTGCAGATTTGAAAACATGTGGATTTGCTTCCAGGATTAATCCTTTATCTGTCCAACTCTACTTTTACTGTATCTATTAGATATGTTGTAGTAGTTACAATAAGTATAAGTAGATGAAGCAAGTTATTGGAAAATTATTCTTGAACTTCAACATGTTCATTCACATGACAGCTACAAGCTGTTTTCTTACTTCTTTTAAACTTATAAAACTATCACTGAGAAATATGGTGTGCATAGTTGATACAGAACTGTGGAGGAAAACTTGCTAGAGACACTTGTGCCTGGGAGGCGACAATAGACTAGAGTAGATCAAAAATATATGCCGTTGTTAGAGTGACCCAAATTCTGGACCTAAATCCAGATGAAAATATGTTGCAACACTTGAAAGTGGATATTTGAAGAAAATCTCCAAGCAGTCTAACTGAGCTTGAGACACTTTGGAAAGAATAGACAAAAATGTCTAGCCTTTAGATGTGCAAAATTGCTAGACAAATCTACATACATACCACATAAAACTTGCAGCTGAAGTTGCAGCAAAAGGTGATTCTACCATCATTGCATCAGATGGGCTGCATACAAAACCATGCGCCAATTTTATGGCATGGGTATTTTTCCAATTTGTCCAATCATGTCTGATAAAGAATGTAAAAAAAAAAGCTGTTTATTTAATTTCTGTTTAAATTAACACTTTTTATATTTTTTTTCAGATTCCACTGAATATTCCACTCTGATGATGGGTTTTACCAGAGGTGCCCCCTTTGGAAGCTGGTTTCAGATGGTGGCTTAGAGTATTGTCATCTGTCTAGCACCATTTGAAATCAGTGTTCTTTGGGTGGGAAGTGTTTCATTCCACTGGCAGAAGCCAGAAGCAACAACAAGCCCGTCACCATAGATATGACGGTGTAAAGAAACGCAAACAACTCTCTGAGGCTCACTCCTTAAAGAACGTCAAGTCTCGGAGATGCAAATCATGTCTACCAAGATGCTTTTCACTTTTCAAGTCCCTTTGTCCTCTCTCCAAGGTTGACCGATTTCTTTTGGTGTTCAGAGTCCATTTCTCTTTCTAGCACCATTTGAAATCGGTTACAATGAAGGACAGATCTCGTCATACCTTGAGGAGGAAACTCTGCTGCATTGTGGCCTTTCTTGGATTGGGTGGAGTGAAACTTGACAATAAGGCTATAAACTAAGAAAAGCTACATTGATGTGCATGTGGAGAGGGGTTATGTTAGATTTTAAGAAGTATGAAATAAACTGTCCTGTCTTTATATTTGAAGCTATTCCTCTTTTTATCCACGAGGTGGCAGTATAATATTGGGGCATTGAATGTCCATCAAGCTTAGCAAACCCCACACCAAGTCTAACTATAGATATAGATTGGATAAGGTGCGTTGTACCTTAATGTATCATTTGAAAGGCATGTTTTAATCTCTGGTATTTTCAGAATTTCACTAACTGCCAAATAAATGCTTATTTAGTAAAATTCTTATTGAAAAAGTGGTGATAGTACATATTTTAAGCAGGGCATGCATATTTGTACTCAGCATTAAGGCTGATGCAGGTTACTCATATAAAATGTTTTAAGAAAATCAATTAACAGCTAAGAATGTAAGTAAATATTTATATATTCACAAATAATTACCTGAGCGAAGAAACAACTTTTACTACCAAAGACGAAATTATATACAAACTACAACAGCAATGAAAATTTATGACTTGGGAGGTTTACTAGTCTAAAGGCATAATATATATTTAAGATTGTGGCACTCACTGTTTAAAATGATTTTCAAAAATAGCTAAAGTAGGTTAAAGTTCACAGAGGAAGGCAGGCCTCAGAACATTGCTCTGTTTATATTTGGAAAGCTACCTTTGTTCTAAGCTTGTTTACTTGTTCTTGAAACACTGTACTGTACAGATGAATGGTCAATGTAACCACACTCCTTTCAGCAGTAGAAATTAGTTGAGAAGAACTGTACAATGCTTCCTAATGTTAGCTGTAAATGGTAAAAGATGTAGCTAGTTTTTTTGTGTTTTAGTTTGTCTCTCACATGCAATTTACAATTTTGTAACATGACAAAAATATAAATTTGTACTCTATGTAAAATCGTTGGTGGTTTATTTTATTCTTGCAAAAAAAAAAGCCTAACATGACTTCTAGACCCAACTGAAGGTTTGTAACCAGCATCACTGAAACATAAAACCCTCCATCATTCTCAAATGAGTCTCTCATGTTGCCATCATCTATGTTGAGGTTTAGGACAGTTGCTGTTTTTAAAAAAAAATAATGGAAGAACTTCCAGGTACCACAGCCTCCGTGTTCCAGTTTCAGCTCTCCTTGAGCAGACCAAGCAAGTCTAAGTCTGCTGAGAGGAAAGGATCTGAGACGATAACCAAATGAAAACAATACATTTATGAGTAAGAAAATAGTAAATCACAAGAATATTTAATCAGCTGTGACACTCAGATATAGAGAGGATTTAATGGAGTTGTTGAACAATAACCCCCACAATCCGGTGGAACATAAAGTCTAGCCTTTGTGACATTTACAGGTAAGC
Organism: Poecilia formosa; assembly: GCF_000485575.1. Classification (NCBI taxonomy): domain Eukaryota; kingdom Metazoa; phylum Chordata; class Actinopteri; order Cyprinodontiformes; family Poeciliidae; genus Poecilia; species Poecilia formosa. Next base: position 2,484,318 of record NW_006799996.1, read on the forward strand.
CCTACTTTTTGTACCAATACAAACTATCCTAAATTTTGTTTTACAAGTACTTAAGTTTCTATCAAACCATTTTCTAAATATTTGTAGATTCATTTCCAACTATGTATTGCAGTTTTTAAATATTTTTTCTAGTGAAGAAAAAAGATGTCTAATCCGTGAATAAGATGCGCTTAAGACATTTAGAAACCATGGTGATAACGCTAATATACATAAGAAAAAGCATAGATCTAAGAACCTTGAGGTACTCCACAACTTATACTGTATAAAGCAGATTTTTACTTTTACAAACTCTTTTGTGTCCTTTAGGTAACTTCTAACCCACTCATGTGCCAGTTGTCTGATTCCATATTTATATAATTGCTTCTTCCCCTTTCTAAATACAACAAGGTGCTTTCTGTATTTACCCGGGTTCTTTGACAAAACATTTTTTGATGATCTGAAACACTGAAAAAATGTATCCTAACATATCAAAACTATCTTTCAGGGACAAAAACATGTCACAGCACTATAAACATTCCCATGTTAAAACAAAGCAAAGACTACCGAATATAAAACTATGTTTCATAGAATTGCATTGATATCCAATTAGATTATAATAGTATGATTTTAAATTAATCTATTTTACGAAGGAGTTTTAATTTTAAATTCTCCCCATAATGTATGAGTGTTCTCCTAACATCTTTGAATTAAATACACAATAAATGTAACAATAGACGTAACAACTGCACTCATGAATGAAGCATGTAAACGATTTATTGCTTTGATTACTTTCCAAACAGAGAAATTCATAACAAGTAAGGTGTGAGCAAGCTGCAGTCAATAGACACAATACCAAGCAATAAATACGACTGGGTTTTTTTTATTTAATACATTTAGCAATACGGGTTTTACTGGTCTGCTCAAAATACAGAAAAAAACATTTTTTTTTAAATATATTTCATAAATAAAAGGTACAACCAGTGCAATACTTAGAGTGGTTTTCAAACTTCCCTGTTTGATCCAGGTTAATTCCAGTGATTAAATCCTTGAAATAATACTCTGTATCTCCTTGATATAAAGTATTTTTAAATTTTATGTTACCTTCAGTTCTTGTAAAAATTGATGTCACATGACTTAAAATAAATTTGACTTTGCAGCTTAATGCCACGAGAGATTAACAAATGTCTTAAACATGCATGAAAGAATAAAAGCAACACTCCAGGTACATTTTTGATGAGGGAATAAGATTATAGAATGACTTTAAGTTAAAAAAGGTCCGTTTTAAATAATACTTTCCTATTATAAAAGTGCTGAAATAAATAAAACCTGAATTAATTTGACACAGAAACTGATATTCTATGCTATATGTAGTTTTATCCAGTAGTATAACACTAAGATTGGCTAAGAAATGGGTTAACATCAAAGACATTTAAGGACATAGATTACAAAAAAACAATACTTAACATCTTTTCATTCAGGCATATCAAGTATGATATTTGTTCAGGCACTATGGATTGTTCAACAATTCATTCTGGATCTTTAGGACTGACTGGTGATCAGCCATTAGAAACACAAAACTCGTTCATGACATGATTCGTTTCATATTAATGAGAATATTTCTTTAACAAATGAAACTTTCTGAGCAGCAATCTTACTTTGTAAAAGCTTCAGACTAAAATAATACATGAACTCAAATCTTAGAATAGCAGCTTGTATATAAAAAAAAGATTTTCAAACATCTTAATTGCACATACTTAGGACAACATGTGAATCTGAAAACAAAGGCCAAGGCTGATGCTGAATTGATTATATCTAGAATGAATCAAACAGAGACAGAACTGAATCTACTTCTGTCCCAGGATGCCGCTTTGAAGCAAGTTCCCAAGAAATGACAAAGTTTGCACAGCACATGGACGGGAGGTACAGTCAGAGGACAGACCTCCACTCGAGATGATGCGCTTACATCCAGTAATTTTGAACCAACATGACTGTGATGCTTACTGTGAAAAAAGAAAAACAAACAAGACTCTTTAAACAACTAGTAGGGCAATGTTTAAACCTGTAAAACAGCCATTTTCAACAAGAATAATGAGAAAGAGGGGGGGAAAAAAACAACTTTGAACAACAACTTTTATAAATGCATCTAGATCTATTTTTATTTTTAAGATTCATTTTAAAGGGGATCCGTTTTGCAAAACTCACATTTTGTATATTTTATACTTTCATTTGGGTCCCAACTGTTTCTAAAAGCAGCTCCCCAAAAAACCCAAAATGAACAAAGTTAATGATTCTTGGTGTCTGGAAAAATGAGTCGTTTCAAAAACCTCCAGATTGCTGAGTCACAATTGATGGGCAGCGGGCCGTTACCTAGCAACCCAAGCGGCGCACAAGCACATTAGGTGAGCTGTAAAATGGCTGCTGGAAAGGACAAGTGTTTTGTTGTTGACTTGCCACTCAGAAACAACTTGCTACATTCCTGTTGCAAGAATGTTGCAAGTGGAGGAGGCTCTTCTTCTGCTTTTCAAAGTACTACTGTGTAATTGCTCATCCGTTTGCAGCCATTTTTATGTGCGAGTGTAAATATTGAGTTGGGGGGACATGGATGGAAGCAACTTATTTGTATTCAGAGTGACAACATGCTTAAAGCAGCTCATTATCTCTGGAGCTGTAGATTGGCAGAACAGAGGAGGAGAATGATTCTGTGTAAAAAAAAAAAATGTAATGAACATGTTTTTTATAGCACATAACATAAGCATTTAAAGCCACAACTTCATTCTTATTCGTTAGATACTAAGAAATTGTTGGAGAGTTTAGAAGAAGCTCTTCTTCACAGCCAGTTAGTCTAGTTAGTCATCAATATCTGACATCTTTAACCAAACAGGAAACAAAAGACTTCATCCAAACACAAACATAGAAATGTTGTCTATAACTTATCTTAAGACATTCAAACTTATTGTGGAAAAAGCCTGACTGCACTCATGCATATGTGACAGGAAACCTCAATGCTGTGGTTTTCTTAAAGCGGAAAACCTGATAAGCAGAGTTGTGAAAGGCTACGGCAGCTTAAACAGAGGCGTGTCTTTCTCATTTCAGACATACTGAATTGTCTGAAATGGTTATGAAATATGTTTTAAAATTCAGAATTTCTGCTCTGCAGTCTTATTAAAAAAAGTTTTCTTTTTACATCTAAGGCTGATTAAAAGTAGATAGAGATTGTTAGTTTGAATACAGAATAGAAATGTAGGTATCTACTAAGCAAATGAATAATAATCATCGTAGATGAAATTGACACTCACCAAGTCCACCAAGTGATCCTCCTACAACAGCATTTCCATTGCCTGTAAAAAAATGACATATATTATAAATAAATAAAATTGAAATGATGGGATTGGATAATGGGATTATTTTCACAAAGTGGTTCTCTCATTACACGGAGCTATGAAAAAAATAAAACGTGTAAAAATATATACAATATTTAACAAGAACTAAAAAATGTACAAGTCAATATGCTGCTCCAACATTGTGTACACAAGATTTCTATAGATAGTGATAAAAATAATAACAATAATACATTTTATTTGGAGGCGACTTTCAAAGCTCTCATGATCACCAAACAAAACAATAACAGAAAAACTGTAAAACCGTAAAAGTTTATTGCTTATAAGTCTGTATATGTATGAAAGATGGCCATTCTATAGTTTCTATGTTTTCAGATAAGTGCAATTATAGGAAAAATAGATGTTAATTATGGACAAAGTGAGACTTAAAGTTGTAATATTACATGTACTCCATAATCATTTTACTTAAAAGTTATGAAGAGATCACTGATTATTCAGAGTTACCTAATCAATGGAGATAATTGTTATTGATGACTTACTGATGCATTCTGGAATTCTAGGATACCACTGGCTACTTATGTTGCAGGTCAGGGTACCTTGTCCGTTCATTTTGTACCCATGTTTGCAGTTGTATATCACAGTAGCCTTGTGCCTATGTGGAGGCCGAGAACCGTCAATATATACTGCATTTGGAATCACAGGATCTTTACACTCAACCCCTGAAATGAAAAATTTTAAATGTTACACTAACATACACAACTGTGCAATAGTTTTGTCAGGAATGAAAAAAAATGTCCCAAAGAATTCTTTAATTAATTTTTAAAGATTTTACTAAATACTAAAAAATTAAAAATTAAAAATAAATCCAAATCAGTATATGGTGTTACTACCAGCATCAATGTATAGGTGCATTTACGCACCAATTATAAAAGACATGTGCTAATGATTATCCATTTTTACATGTACAGAGCTGTCACAAATTTATTGTTTTCTTTAAGATTATATTCTGATTTAACTTTTTTCACCCTGAAATGCTCCATGACAACAACTCCAAACATACTGCCAATGCCATTAACGACTACCTTCAGGTCAAAGAAAACAGTATGGCATTAATGTGTCTGGATTTCAACATCACTGAATCAGTCTGGGATAACATGAAGAGAGAAAATGATTTTAAGAGGACAATCTGTGGGTTGGCTCAACAAGATTTTTACAATATATTAGCCAAGTTCTTTCCGAATCTGTGCGTAAGTGTCCCTTTAAAAGCAAAGGGTGGCCATACCAAATGTCAGTTTTATTTAGAATTTTCTTTTGTTCGTTGTATTTTAACACTTTGGTTTTTGAAAGCATCAATTATTTCGGTCAATTTTGCATATTTGCCAGAAAACATTTGTACAGTACTGAGAGATACAACTGAATATGCTTTAAGAAACACGTAACTTTTATTATCTCACATTAAATTAAACTTTCCTTGGTCTAGGTCAGTCAGGTTAAATGACAACGTTTAAGTTAAATGGATGTCCTTTAAGGGAACACCTCAAACACACTGCTTCCTGGTGAGACATCTTTGGGGAAAAATAAAAAAGAAATTATGCAAAACTGAATACAAAGAAGCATAGCCCTCCACACATCTGGCTCTTAACTGGGTCCAACTTCCAGATGCCCGAAGTCGCCATTGGTTCAAAGAATTAAACGGAGCAAAAATACTTGGGAAATGCCCGGCCATTATACCATCAGGGAAGGAAATGGGTTCTGTGATCCGGAGATGAACATGCGCTAAAGGCCTTACAGAGAGAAAGAAGCCAGAACTCCAAAGGCAACATACAGAGCAAGATTCCAGTTTGGAATTGCACCCAGAGAACAACACTTTAATTTGGGAGAGATAACTCCCAAATTAAACTCCCTGTGTTTGACCAAGATGACAATGGTTACATTTGAAAAGTAAAAAAGGAAGTTTTCAATTCTAACATCACTAACCCAACTGTGGAGTATAGAGGTGACAGTATTATGTGTGTTTTGTTGCAGGAGGGCCTGGTGCACTTCACATAAGAAAACACATCATGAAATATTGATGCTACTTTTTAAGACATCAGCCAAAAAGTTAAATCTTGGTCACAAATGAGTCTTCCAATTTTTCACCTTGTGAACCAAAATAGTTAAGGAAATAGGGGAAAAATACTATCAAAATTTTGGACCATTTAGCCATCACAATGTGGACCAACAGAAAATTGGTCTTAAAAAATATGAAAGCAAGATGGATTACAAACCTGACCTGGTTAAACCAGTTTTTTTTTCAGGACAGATGGGCCCAAATTGAAGCAAACTATTGTGAGAAGCTTGTAGAAAAATACCCAAAATGTTTCACCAAAGTTAAAAGCAAAAATCTAAATATAGCATAAATGTATATGAATTTTAATAAAGTAAAAAGAAAAAAAATTCTAATATTTAGCAAAAATAAATAATGGTAAATAATAAATAATTTGGTAATCCTAACTCAGGACTGTTTCAGTCAGATTTAATATCATAGTGTGAGAATTTTTTTTTACTCGTCTTTATGTACAATGCATACAGAATTTCAAGTGCATAACTCTAATTTTTAATCATGATGAAGGTTTAGATGACAAGATTAAAATACTTACAGATGCATGATGGAGGAGAAGGTTTGAACGTATTATTTTCCTCACAGGTTATTTGTTTTGATCCATTGAGCGTGTAGTCTTTGTTGCAGGAATACTCGACAACTTCTCTGTATGTATAATCTTCCTTTTGTGGACTGAACATACCGTTTGCAATACCACTTGGCTGAAGACATTTAGCAACTAGAAAACAAATTTCCTATTAGACAAAAAAACACAACTTACATTTCTAATAAGATCAATAAGAACAAATGTCACCAACCTTCACATGTAGGCAACCTGTCCAACCATCCTTGGGTTCCACATGTGATTTCACTTTTGCCAACTAATTTGTAACTAATAAAATAAAAATAGAATAAGATGAACATTTCATTCAACTCTGAAAACGAGCTATTTTTCTTCTACTAACCCTGTGTTACAAGTGATCAACGCTTTATCCCCAAACTGTGTTCCTTGAGGGTAGGAAACTTGTCCATTAGGCACTTCACCAAGAGATCCACAGTTTGACCCTGGAATAGAAAGACACAAGCATAACATTTGTCTTTTATAAACTACAAGACAATATATGAATATCTTAAAATAGTCATTAATTATCTGATTATTAAAAGATGTTGCACTTTTGTAGTATATGTCTGTCGTCTGTTATGCATCCAGTTAAAATTAAAACTGAAATTGTCTAGAGACCAAACATTAAATAAAATAGCCCTTTTCAACAAATGTACATTTGGTCTGTAAATGAAAAAAAAAAATATAGAATTTAAATTGATAGTGTGATGTGGAATATTAAATATAAAGCTGTTGATTTATTAACAATCAATGTAAACCCTGACTGTACTAGACTGTTGTCTTAAAGAATATAAGGAAATAGGGGAAAACAGTCTAGAAAAGGTCTACACTCAATTTTCTTTTTCTTCATACTTTTCAAGAATGCAGATGAACTCACTACAAAATAATCCGGTGTAAACTTGACAATTTTAGATTAATTAGATTCTGAATTAAAGATGATCTTGTTCTTCTTCAAAACAAACAAACAAACAAAAAAACATACGAAACAGTCCTTTAACTAACCACCAAAACAAACATTTTGAATAAATTACCAATTTCAGCATCACTAACAAGGAGTGTATGCACATAATCCCTTGCTATCCTTACACTGGGGAGATTTTGAGTACTTGTGATGCTCCCTCACACAGTAGCACCCTGGGCAATGAGCCATATTGCAAAGAACGCAACTGAAAGTACATTAAGGATGTAGCTAAGTAAGCATATTCACTCTCGCAAATCAGCTGAAGAGGACTCCAAATCCCCGCATTACACCTGATGACTCCAGAATCTTGTACAGGTGTGTAGCCAACATCACAGACGAAGGCCACAGTGGACCCATCCTCAAATGTCTTTTTATTGATGTACTCGTCCTTCAGCTGCATGTTCTGCCGTCCAACTGGTTTGGAGCACTGCTGCCCTATAATAAAATAAATAAAACAATGGATGATTAAAACCTATGTAGAGGAACAAGGTTTCCTACCCTCAATGTGAATGAGAACACACCCTGAGCAGTGATGACAAGGCAAAGGCTGCTGAGTAGGAAGAGTGCAGAAACACTCATGATCAGGTTCCACAGTAATCCAATGACAAAGAAACCTTTCTGGAAAAGAAGAATGCAAATATAGAAGGTAAATTAATCGTTAACTTTGACGGTGAGACAGAATGAATCATCAGGAAAAGGTTTGTCTCTATAAAATATTAACTCAAAAGGAATGCAGTCTTTAAGTTCTCGTTGTTGTTCTTTCGGTCAACACCTAAAAAACAACTGCAGCTATTAATATATATCTATAGATGTATCTATATCTATACTTTTACTTTTATATATACTTTGTTTTGTCAGAAATGTCAGTAGCTCTTCTTTAAATTTCATCTCCATCAGGCTCCATACACAGCAGTTCATCATTCAGTGACAGTATTTAATCATTAAAATTCAGAAACAAACAGGACGGTCACTTTTTCCAACACGGTTGTTTCTTCCTTTCCCGAACCACAAGGCGTAACCCTCACTACAACCAGCTACATGTGTTCATCTCAAATATTAGACTATGTGCCGACGTTTACAACAAACAACAGCGTTTATATTTTCAACACGTTTAGTTCAACAAATAACGAAAAAGGTTCTGTTAGATGAGTAAACGGTACCTTAGCTTTCTTCCCTTGTTTTCCCAGCGTCTTCTTTTCGTTTGTGTGGAGATTGCATTACCAGCTAGCTTTGTGTGCATATCGCCACCTACCGGAGAAGACTCTGTAAGACAGGATGCGTCTGAGAGTTTTATGGCTCATTAAAAAATGAGCTGTAGAAAAAGAAAAAAATATATATCTACATTCAATTTCACAAAACGTCTACCACTGTCTTTTGCATTTGCTTTAAAGGTTAAAACAAATGCAATAGTGCAAGTCATTTCCTTGTAAGAAATCAGTAAGATTCAGCTTTAATTTCATATTTGTCAAACTAATATTTTATGTTTCTACACTTTCATACTGCAGAGAGAGTAACATAATATGCATAACAATTTAAATGTATCCACGCTGCATTTTATCTGTCATGTTTTGGTGTGATAAATAACGATGCAATATTTTACCTTGTATATCAAAATCTGAGATGTAAAATTACTGTTTCTTCTCCTCTGCTTCTTCCAGCATCATGATTTCCATCATTTTTAATGAATCCTGTGAAAAGAAACTGTTATTTCATTTATTAGACAGAGGAATCAATTCAAAGCAATTTGTTCATTTATCCCCTAAACTCAGAGAACTATGTGAGATGGAGAGACCCTTCCTTACTGCATATAGTATAACTGACAATGGAGTGTGGTTTTAAGGTACAGCCTTTAAGTCCACATTCTTATTACAGCGCCCTATCGAATCATGGAGTGTAATGGCCATAGAGGTTCCTGCAACACCAACAAACAAATACTATATCAAAAGGTGACTGTTGACTTACTGGTGGGGCCATGATTCAGTTGGAAGTAATTGCCTTGTAATCAGAAGGTTGTCAGTTTAAATTCAGGTTCTATTTATTTAAACCTCAGGTTTCCTGACACTACATACTGGTGTAATATGTGAAAATGTGCAGTTCGAGTTGGGTAAATGTGACAAGAGTAAAAGGGTTTTGAGGAGTTGTACAAGTTTAAAAATAAATAAATAAAAAAACAACACTTAGGTTTCTTATTTTATTGAAGAACTTCAAGTTCGGTTTGATCAAAATTATATTAACTAATATGTCCTCATATAAAATTTGCCAAAGAGTGGAAAAAGTGCAAACATTTTTTGAGAATACATTCACAAAATTCCTTTAAGATGACAGTCAATACCAGTGTTCAAATACTCTAAAACAGTAAGTAGATACAATTACTGATATAAACAACTGAAAGGTTTTTGGTAAACTGATTTCCTTTGATTCTGTCTATAACTTGGTTGATTCAATTAAATAATATGTACATTCTTAAAGCAAACATTCAACAAGTGGTAAAAAAAAGGCATTTCATTTGAAAACTAACAAACAATAATTTACAACACATGGCTTTTCCCCTTCAGGTATATGAAAGATGGCCACAGCAAAGGCACTTATGAGTGTTTTAACAGAGCCTAAAGTTTTCTTCAGTGTGAACATTAAACACAAACTATAATAAATAACACATTAAAAAAAGATTTTAAACAGCTAAATTTCACTTAAAACAACCTGAGTATAATATATAGAAACAAAGATGGGAGTAATAATGAATGTCTTTACAGCATGTTGTTACAGGATATTTTTAACTCTAAAAGTCATGAAAGTTACTTGAATCATAAAAGAGAGATTGGGGTTGAAGCGCTCATGTTGTAGAGGTAAACTTCCACTGAATTCCAGCAAATGAAAGGCAGATTCCCTCAGACGTCACGTTGTTCTTTTTAGGGCGACATTTTTACATCCAGTAGTTTTGAACCAACAGGATTGGGATGGTTACTATTGAAAAAAAGAGAACAAATAAAAGTAATTAAACAACTTGTAATGTGAAAAACAAATGTGTTTTACACTTTTTAAAACCTATAAATAGAGTAGTTTCAGGCGAGTTAGGGAGCAGAGTAATGTGGGTAAGAAAGAAAAAGAATAAAAATCTACTAAGCTGACCCAAAATTAAAACCACCAACAAGAATAACTTAAAGAAATCAAGTTGTTACAGCTGTTCATGTCAAATTATGCCCACATCATGGTCTTTATTTATCATTTGGGGAAATATCTATAAAAATAGGAAAGGCTTTTGCACCTGCACCACCAGTTTCAGCCTTTCTATGAAGAAGGAAAGTATAGAAGTATTTTGGTCAAGAGTGTGAGAGGGTCAGTGCTCTGCACACACATCTCAACTCCTGGTAGAAGCTACAGCTGCTTCTACCAGGCTGTTTTCCACTCCACCCCAGATTAAGGCCACATCCAATTGGAAACGATTGTAGGTGTATCTGTAGAAGTTTGCTTCTTGTGCTGAGCATCCACACAGATTCAACTTCTTGGGAGACCAGAAACAATCATTTCTGAAGCTGAGTTACAGTGGATACATTTCAGCTTCATTTATTACTAATTATGTGATACCACAAATGAAGTGCAACATTTAGAAGAAACTGTTCAGTACAACCAGTTAGTCAGTTTGTGACTTCCTGCAGCCCGAGCCACGCCACAAGCCTCAACTTCCTCCCTTCAAAAGTGAGGTTTGCTGTTGGAATGCTTTCATGAAACAGAACACTCGTTCTTCATTATCTTTCTAGTAACTTGGAGCGACTTGCATCACGATTACAGAAGAGTCCGACTGCCCTGTCCTAAAGATCTGTGTCACACTCAAATGACCGTTGTGGCTCTAAACACTACAGCTGACATCGTTTATCAAAGATTGACACAGACTTGTCTTACAAAACTTTGTGCAAAGTCAATTTCCCTTTTTAGGATACAACAGTTTGTAGTTGGGGTAACCAGGCTAATGTTACACAAACACACACCTTTTAGCCATCTAACTGTACTACATGTATGGGAAATTTCAGAAAACAAGAAATATAAGGAAGTCACCGCAAAATAACGATTACAGTGTATACATTTTAAAAAGACTTGGAGAACACAATAACAGATTCTTCTCAGCAGATTTTTGTTGTATGACTGAAATACTGTCGAGCGTCTTCAGCTTAGACAAATTTGATCAACTCAGAGAAACCAACGTGTTCTTATAGGAGAGTTCTTACTTAAATCAATAAGACAAAGCTCAGGCTTTGATAGAAATAATTTGATAAAATGGTTAGATAAAAAATCCTATACACAAAGCCTTCAGAACAGTGTTTCACAGAAATTTTAAAAATAAAAAATCCCTATCCAGACAACAAACATGGAGTCCTCATAGGTGAATGAAAAAAATGTTTTACTTGATTTTTCTAGATGCTGATGAAAACCCTCACACTATTTTTACTGAAAAACATGCAGTGCTATTTAAATGTTTGACTGTTTCCTTAGAGATAGCTTAGTAATGAATACATTTGCATGACAACTGGATGGAATATGGCTTGTGATGTCTTCACATCACAAGCCATATCACTAAACTATCTGGTGAAATGTCAACTGGCAGCAGACCAAAGAGAGATAATCTTTTTTTATTATTATTAATTAAGTGCTGGTATTTTATCCATGCTGTTCTTCTGAGGCCATATTTTTGTGGGTAGGGAACAGAAAGATTATCTGCACGCCAATCAGAAATTGAAACTCACCTACAGCACCAGTAAGTCCTCCCACAAGAGCATTCCCGTTTCCCACAAGAGCATTCCCATTCTCTGAAAGGAAAAACAAAGCAAACTGATGAGAATGAAAAGAGAAAAACAAAATACAGCAAAAATTAGTGAAGAACATTTCTTACCAGAAGCTAATTTGATACAATGTGAGAAATAGACATTGAGGATTACCTTCTTTCCATGTAACTCAGTTTTTCTACACTACATACCTAGATATGTAAAGCAGGAAAATATGATGTGTTCCACAGATTTTTCTGATTTTCTGTTAGATGTATTTGTTTCATGACTAATTATGGTAAGTAATAAACATCTGCATAAATGTGGCTTATAACTGCCAAACTGTGCCGACTTCAGAGTACACGTCACTTATAGCAAGACAGTGAACATCGAATTACACTTGATTATTTTAATTGATGACTTACTGGTGCATTTTGGAAGACCAGGTGACCACTTGCTATCTATGTTACAAGTCACTGTAGGTTTTCCAATCATTGTGTATTCAGGTTTACATTTAAATGTCACTGTAGCCTTATATTTGTGCGGTGGTCGAGAGCCAGATTCCCAAAATCCATTTATAATCACAGGGTCTTTACATTCAACTCCTGAAAGTGAAAAAGAGTATTTTTTATTACAATTAGAATCACATTAATTAAACTTTTAGTTATACTTTTGAAGTTGAGGGAATTGAAAAAAAAAAAAAAAAAAAACACTTACGGACACAGGTTGGGGCAGCAGAGGAGAATTTCCCATCTTCAGAACAAAATAAGTCCCTGGATCCACGAAGTTCAAGGCCTTTGTTGCAGGAGTACCGCACAACTTCTCTATAACCATAAAAGTCCTTCTTTGGACTGAATCTCCCATTTACAATTTCAGCTGGAGTGACACATTTCACCTCTACAAAACAAAATAATATTAATCAGACTTGGAGCGCATTTCAGCTAATAAGAGTGAACACAAAGATCACTGACCATCACATGTTGGCACCCTCCCCGTCCATCCCTGGACCTCACATCTCAGTACCGATTGCCCAACTAACATGTAGCTAGTAAAGGAAAAGGTTAAATGAATTTAATCTATCAAGTGCATTTACCAACACAAACCTAGATTGAACAGGCATTTAATTTCAACCTAGGTTGAAATTATTCACTACTTCCATTTTAAAATCCCACATAATCAGAAATGCAATGATTGATTCACTATAGTGTCTTTACTCAACAAAACCTTGAAGAAATACGGAAGTTGAGTAAAACAACACAGAGTGAGACACATATTCACACACAGAACTAACAACCGTGGGCACACAGACCAAAGGGCAATTTGGAGAGACCAGTTAACCAAACAATCATGTTTTTGGCTTGTGGGAAGAAGCTGGAGTACAAAAGGAGAAATGCTGAAAAAATCCCAGGCTGGAATCCCAAGTCCTGGGATTCTATTTAGAATCCTGGGATTCTATTTAGAATCCCAGGATTCTGATTATTTTTTTATTGCGAGGCAACAGTGCTACCAACCACAGCCCAAGAAAATTAACAGTATTTTAAAATTGTACAGGTTATTTATCTACTACACTAAAGTAACATTAACTAAGTTAATTAACTAACATTAACTAAGGCAAGAGTGGGGTAAAATTTACATGGTTACTTAAAGACTATGTAAATAACTGCTAAATTGGAAAATTCTAGTTGTTCATTGGTCCAATAGTGACTCCTAGTGGTTAATTTATGCTTTCATTTTAAAGAACGGTAGATTTCTTCTTTGTTTATTCTGTGGTTACCTAGCAACACCCTGCGAGATGAGACGTTAGTTTATAAAGAAACAAATAAAAAATAGCGCCCTCGGAAAGCAGAATGAGGTATAAATATATGTAATAAGAAATGTATATTAAACTGTATATTAAGGAGTTAAAGGACATAACGTATTTTTTTGTGTATAACTGAATATTGATATGTTGATTTATACAGGAGCTGAGTATGTCCAAGGGTTCTGTATTCTTTTGTTTTATGCTACAGTTTTCACGGTGTCAATGGAAAGAAAGGTTGAGATTAAATTGCACCCGTTTGAAACTCCCTGCGTCTGGCTGTTCAATCCGAGAGGCCGCTACAGACTAATAAAATCAAAAGTAAGATGATTAATCCCAATTTATTGTGACTAGATGTGACTTTACACTCTGATAAATAAGAACATAAAACCTGTTTAGAAGATGCCATTGTGCTACTTACCCTGATCTGCAAGTGACCACAGCGGTATCACCAAACTCAGTCCCATCTTTATATTCAATATCACCTCGACTCACTTCTGGAAGAGCGCCACAGTTCCTCCCTGGAACAACACAATTACCAGGAATTACACTCATCCAGAATAAGTACATGTACATTTCAAAAAGAATGATTTTTATAACTGTAAAACACTTTACGACAGACTTACAGCTTGTTAGGAGTATGTTAAAGAAACTAACATTTTTAACTGGCAGTGCAACAACGCTACAACTGCAACTGCAGAATTATAAGTAGTGCAATTAGTAGACAATATTCACTCTCGCATTTCAGCCGCAGAGCGCTCCATGCGCCAGCTGAGCATGTGATCTGTGGAGACCCTCCAGCAGATGTGTAGCCAGGAGCACAGCTAAAAGAGACACTGGCCCCATCTTCAAACGTGCTCTTTGTAATGTACTCATCCCTCAAGTGCATGTTTGATCCTCCACTGGGTTTGGAACATTGCTGAGCTAGAAAACATTTTTTCCAAAAAGGCAATACGTTTAGTTGAGAAGTCAGATCTGAATGCATAGTTATTACTTTAGTTTGAACTCACCTACAGAAGTGATGGCGAGGCCAAAGCTACTCAGCAGAAAGAAGACATTCATGATGAGGCTCAGAAACACTGCAGCTCTTTTCTGGAAAAGAGAAAAGTAAACCGAGACGTAGCCACATTTGTTCAACCAAAACCATGTAAATCTAAAGAGACTTTGTGCTGAACTACATTTCCCATGTTAGCTTCAATGCTGTTATTAACCGTTTAGATTCAGGTTCCGTTAGATATAAAAAGAAGCTACCGTTACATCAACAACTACAAATTTGTAAGTAGAGTTATTATCCAAGTCATACTTAAAGAAGAAAGGCGTTTGAAAGCTAATTATTTAAAGAAATACATGATTTTGTCAGTGTTTACCTTTTTGGCTCCTTATCTTTTAGATAAGTGTTCCTCTTGGGATTTTACTGCCCACCGGAAACACGTCATCATCTTACGAAAACCAGATTCTTTAATTTATTAAAATGTTTAACTTATTTCACTGATTACATTAAAAATAAACTTATGGATTATATTGATGCCTTACAGTCTGTAAGTAGCTAAATAATTAACTTAAAATAAATTTTGATGTTTATAGCTACCATTAACCCTAAGATGAGTTTCTCAGAAAAATTTATTAGACAATACAAAGGAAAGATTCTAAGTACAGAAATATTCTGTCGTCGCCAACACGATAAAAAGGAAGAGCTTAAATTCTTGTCTACTGACAATCTTGATTGGGACATCCTCCTGTCAAAGCTCTCTTACCAGAATTATTTGATAAGAGAATACACTCATGTACTCTAGACTTTGCACAAGACCAATCTATCTGCACTTAGATGTTTTCACATTATTTTCATGAAGAACTAAGCAATTGGTAGCTAGTCTGAAAGGGATGAGGCTAATCTATTGGGTTAATGGTTGAAACTCGGAATAGCATTTATTTGTGCTTCAAAGACAATAAAGCAAATTAGAGTAAGAACTCAACATGGTTAAAACAAGATGCCTCCCTAAAATAAATCCATCAATTATAACAGAAAAACACTTCTGTTTTCAGCCTTTATTTAAATAACAAAAAATACACAATTAGACAACTGGCTCCAAACAATATGAAATCTCATTGATTTGAAGGAATCAACTTAATAAATAAGTGCAAGCTTATCTGAGATAACCTTCAATAAAAATGTATGCAACCACAGAAAATGTTAAAGTTCTGCTACTAAAAATGTATTAGCATTACTGCGGTGTAAAAGGAAAACTGAATATTACAGATGGGAAAAAAAAGTGGTCTTGTTATTGATAATATAAAGCAAAACAAAAAGAAAAACATAAAAAGCAAAAAAAAAAAGTCCAATGGTTGATACAGATAAGAACATGATTTAAACTGGAAAATTGTTTATTGCAACTCAAACACACATACAAAGTAAAGCATTTGATTTTTTTTTTTTCATACAGGCACGTAGGGTGTAACTTTGCTCAGCACTAATTTCTGATCTGTATAAATAATGAACTTTTAAGACGGAGTGGTTTAAACCACCAGAAGTCTTTTCTACAATTACAAAAGCTCCCATTATCTATTCAGTTACAGAAAATGTGAAGTTTTTTTTTTAATTAGATCAAATATTTCTGCACAAACAGAAAAGTTAAACACAATGTGGGAAAATTACATTTTAAAAATGCTACTTTTACTAAATTAAGAAGATCTCTGTAGCTGTTTCTGAAGGCCAGCTTGAGCTGTGCTCTAGTGCAAATATTCCAAATCAATGTAGAATACAATAATGTCCAAAAAAGTAAAACGGGTAACAAATAGATTCATGAGTATTAGAAGTGACCAGGCGCTTGAAACATCAAGTGAGAATAGATGTCATGTTGTCCAAATTACAGGCCGACTTCTCTGCAGAAGCTGATTTCTAGAGAGGAGTTTAATGACTTCCACATTTTTCTTTGGAATCGTCTTCATTCAGTGGTCTGGGGATAGTCCTCTCCACAAGGCATCATCTTCACATGCAGGAGTTTTGGACCAACAGAAGAGTGACGCTCACTAAAGAAAAAAGCAAGAGAGAAATGTAACCAATCACTTTCTACAAAAATTATCAAACCTACAATGGAGGAAAACAATGTGCTGAACGTTTTGAGTGAAGGAAGCTTTCCCAGGATACCTGGCTACCTACAGTAATGTGAAAGATGGAGAGAAAAACAGAGCTGAAAGTTAAAAATATACAAACAGCCACAACATTAAAATCTCAATTCCACATTCTAAAATAAGGCCTTTTTAACACCACCTACCACAGCCTCTAAATATTATGTGATGTCAATGGGAATTTGTCAAACACTTCTTACCAGAGCTAAAAACACTCTGGGGTAAGGTGTCCTAACTCCATAATCAAGTTCAGCTACATCTGAATTACAAAGCCATCAAAAAGATTATTTCAGTAATTCAATTCAAAAATTGGAACTCATAGATTAATTTCACACAGAGTGTAGAGTTCAAAGCGCTAATTTAATTTATGGCTCAGTTAATGACAACCTAAAATTCAGTTTTCAGGCTATTTTAATATTACTAAGACCAACAAAAAGGGAGCGTTTAAAACAAGCCTTTGTATGAATTACTCCGTCAGAGCAGCGTGGAAAGGAGACGACGAGTCTGTGGCACTGCTGAGGGGTTCAGGAAACCTCAGCAGTGGTTTTGAGTTTAATTACCACAGAGGAAAGCATCAAGTTCTCTAAAATGTCCTGTTGGTCAATTGTGGTGACTGGAATTTATGAAACAGTTGATTTTCATCTACACTTGATATGACTCTGCAAACCATCACTAACTGTGATAGCTTCATTTTGGGTCTGGTAGTTGCCACCTCTAAACTTGAAAACCTTTTTTTTAAATGTATAATTTTTTAAAACTCTTTCCTTCCACTTAATTTTAACATTTTGCTTTGATACATCATTGAGTTTCTTTAGCAATGATATGTTGCAAAAGAAACAAGTTACTAGTAGCTTGGACTAGTAACAGGACAATCGAGCAGAATTACATAGGAAGGCAATAATCAGTCTAATATTCACATAAATTAATACAAATTAAAGCCTGGAGAACACCACTGTGTGGAATGCATCTCTATGAGTTTTATTTTTTGAAATTTGTTTCTGAAATCTTTTTGATGATATATCTAGTATATATCTGTAGACTACAGGGCTTACTGCAGAAAGAAAACCCTGCAAATGATTTTAGTGTTGTGGCTGATCTGTGCATTTATAGAGCTTCTCATAAAATAATTAAAAAAAACGTCTCCCAACAATACCATAATTCACCTGTTTAAATACAATGTAATGAAATAAAACATGTTCTTTCTCATCATGCAATCATGTTTTTATTAAACACAATTGTTGTTGGACAACAATCTCCTTACCGAGAGTGGTACATCCTCGTCAGCTTTTGCAGGATCTTTGACAGTACGGGTTCGCCGACTGCTGTAACCCACCAATGACTGGTCAATATCACTGGTTAAATATATGCATGAAAAGGCGACTAACAAGAGTTTAGCCTGCTGAGACCTCCTGTAACATGCAACCTGAGGTCCAAGCAGGGCAACACCCACCATCCTGTGTACTGCTCATCTAAAGAGACCACCAACACAAACAAGTGCCAACCATGCAGCCATTAACACACAGCGCACCTTAAAATAATCACAGTTGTCTTGTTTTTATATGAAGATTAAAATTATGATCAGGTTATTTATCCAAGCAGAACAGAATCAATGTTTGTAACTTTCTCCTGAAAAAAAAAAGATATGGGCAAAATCAAATTCAATAATGTGGTAAAGTTTGAAGTGTCACACCCACAGCGAAGACGTACTGTGTATGAAAATAATACCTTCTTTTTTTCAAGTTATAAAGAATCATTATCTGAAGGAAGTAAACACTAAATGCATTTACAAACAACCTTAAACATTATACAGCTAGTAACAGAAATGATTCACAAGCTAAATTAAACCCAAAGGATCAAAACTAATTTCAACATACTTTGAAATTTGGTACTTGGTTAGAAGTGGTGTGGGTTTTAAAGAAACTCTCCTATACAGCCAGACAGTCATTATAAATGGAAATAACTTTCATGTCACCTCCTAAGATAATGGCCTGTGTCATTTTCTGCCAAAAGTGATATGCATAAATAGATAAATAAATAAATAAATAAATAAATAAATAAATAAATAAATAAATAAATAAATAAATAAATAGATAAATAAATAATTACTTTTGGGTAAAAATAACTTAAACATTATTTTAGGAAGGTGACAATATGCAGAAACATATTGAAAATCCAATTAAAAGCCAAGTGAAGTCCCAGGAAAATAAAAAAAAAAAAATAAATCGCTGTTCCACTGAAC
Source organism: Poecilia formosa (assembly GCF_000485575.1). NCBI lineage: Eukaryota > Metazoa > Chordata > Actinopteri > Cyprinodontiformes > Poeciliidae > Poecilia > Poecilia formosa. The sequence goes on from NW_006799996.1 coordinate 2,503,218, forward strand.
ACTGATGATTTATGAATTATTGCAAAGTTAGCTCCCAAAAGAAATTTGTGGTGGCTCTGTGATGTACAATCTTATGAATTAATTGAAGAAGTATGCAAATGAGAAAGTAATGGATAAACCTTTCCTTTGATTGTTTATTCAGGTTTGGGTTTGCTCTTTGAGACTAAAAATAATGAGGCTTCATTATGTAGACACAGCGTCAGCAGCAATTAGTCATTTGTAGGTTATTTGGTTTAGGGTTGAACATAAAAGAATTTAATGCTTTTATTAATGTAGCATAAAACATTTTTAAATGCCATTTAAAAATATCTAAAATTATGTGCATCTCAGTAAATTAGAATATCATCAAAAAGTTAAGTAAAACCTTTGTATAGATTCTTTATCTTATGGCCATATGATGGCGAATCAAGAAGAAAATTGCTGACATGACAGAGAGTCAGACATCCTCTACAAGGTAGGGAAGACAAAAAATTATTGCTAAAAAGTCTTGCTATTCCAGAGTATGCTGGAGATTTTAACATAGAATTGACTGCATCCATGACACAGGTTAGAGCTGTATAGTTTCTTGTGCTAAGCTCCCGAGGCAAAGATAATGTCAGAAGTACAGGCTAAGTGAAAAACTGAGAATACTGCTCAGTGGCTCAAAGTGCCTTTTCAAATAAAAAAAAAAAGTTCCCCAAGAGCAAGAGTGCAGAGGCTCAGAATCCAAGTTTATTGAAGTCCAGTGTTTGGTTCCCACCACCAGTGATGCTTTTGGAAGCAGTGTCATTCAATATGGTTGGTTCACTCAAGGCCAAGTTTCAAATCCAAAGTTTCTGCTGTCATACATCACAAAATTTGAAAGCACTTTATGTATCCCTCTAATTACAAGCTCTATGGAGCCGATTTAATTTTCCTGCAAGATTTTAGGCCCATTTTTATCTGATAAATGTAATCTTTAGAAATTACATAATAGCAACATACAAACACTTGAAACACACTCAGTATGTAAGGAATCTACATCATTAATTACTCTGAAATTATGTTTTCACTAATATTCTATTTTATTGAGATGCATATATATATTGTATGTAGAGAATTCTCAGTGAGACCCACAGCTCTGTAGAGGAGAGTTCCTTTTTCATTGCATATAATATAACAACATCAAAGCTTCACAAGTCTGTAAAGTAGAGATGGGCATTGCATTCCCAGATCAGTAGTTAGGCAAAATCTGTAAAATTTGAATTACAGGATGTTATAATGTCATTTCTTCTTCAAATCCCCATCCCTACTTCAAAGTGCAAAAAAAAAAAACCCTTCATCATGCAACGTCGAGAAAGTTCAGACAGGAAGCAAAGGCACACATTCAGACTGTTAATGGCTGGGCTGAGGAAGGACAAAAAGCAACAGACAGACTCCAAGTTCCATAAAGCGTTAGTTTACACAGATATAAAACAAAGATTTACCGTTTCTTTAGGAGGCAAAATATAATAATGCCAATGATGAGGATGATGCAGATCACTATTTTGATGAAAAAAAAAGACATTGTGATGTTTGAAGAGTTTGTGTGTGAGCTTTAAGAACGGTCCTGAAATTTAATCACTGTTTCCCCCCCCCCCCACACATTAAACAGAAAGCTCTTCTTCAAATTAATTATAAAAATCTGCCAGTTGGAAGAAATGATCTTGATCTATTTGAGAAGCAGATGCCTAACATAATTTCTTTAAAATTATTTGAGAGCAACTGGCACCGAGAAAAAAACATAAATAAATCAGCTGTTCAAGTGTTAACCATTTGTAGAAGTTCTCGTAACAAAAAATCAATATCTATACAATAATTTGTCAAAAAAGTACCTTGTAACACTTCACTATATATTATATTTTATTGGCAAATAAAATGCTATCTGCCAACAATAGTTTTGGTGATTTCTACACAGCTACTGTGTTAAACAAACAAAGGCAAATCAACACAGAAGAGTTAAAAGGTTAAAATGTTAAACTCAGTGTTAAATGAATTCAGTTACAGCAATCACTACTACTGATCAGAAAACTTTTTTTCTGTTTTGGGAGCAAAATGCTAAAAGATAAAAATAACTTCTGCAAAGTGGGTAATTTATTAACTAAGACATTCTAGGTTATTTTGACCTTTGTAGAACTCCATGATCTGTGTTATTATAGCAACACTGTTCATTTGAGGTCACACTACTTTTGAAAAGGGCTCACATAATTTGTGTTTACTGTTAACACGCAGCTCAAGGATGAGGATAGACTTACCAACTGCAATAATAATCAATGTCTGAGGGGTCTTGTCTCCGTTATCTAAAGAAAAGCAAGAAAAGAAAAAGAACAAACAAGAGACAGAAGAGAGCAGGAATTAAGTTGAGGTTGCATCTTTTTTAGGAAAAAAAAAGCAGCTTTGCATCAGGTGATACAGAGCATTGTTTGCAAAACCAAGCAGTGTTTTTTAACTCTTCTGGAGTTTGTACATTTATCTTTACAGTGTGTGATCAAAGTCACATTCCTTCCTACTGTGCAGAAACTTAACAGATAAAGTTGATTCTTACTATTAAAGATAACAAGCAGTAGAACAGCTGTAGGAAAGCTGCAACATGCAGTGCCTCCCCATAGGCGATTATTGTGCAGAGCAGTATTGCTGGTTTCTGTGTTGTAAAATAAACCTGAGATTTCTTAAATGCTATATGGATGAAACAGCCAGACGGATATCATAAATGGTAGCATTCGCAAGAAAAGAAACATCAGAAAAGCTACGGCAAGAAGAGCAATCAGGATTCTGATGGTAAAACATTTACACAGATCATGACTACCACTACAATGTTTTTTGTCATCTGTTTTTACTGTTTGTCTGTTCGAAATAAATAAAAACCATTACATCAAGTTTAACAGCATTGTCATTTTTAATAAACAATGCTAAACCTTTGATGTGTGGTCTACGATAAAATTCAAATATTGATGGGGACCCCCAAAGGTCTGGGGGTCCTAAGCAGCTGCTTAGTTTGCTTTGCCTTAGCCAGGCTTTGTAGTCACCTCGTTTCCTGTCAAACTCTGGCGCTTTATAAAACATTAAATAAGTCAACATTAGCCATGAGGATGGAGCAGCGAAAGCAAACTAATAAACATAAAGCGGCACTGAAAAGTTGACAGGTAAAGAAATCCCTGAGAAAGGGCAGCAATGTAAAATCTTCTGACCTGCTTGGTGGTCCTTCCTTTAGTTCTGGTCTCTCCACCAGACACAAGAAGTCAGATGATACTGCTTATAGCAGCTTTAGCGAGGTTAGCACTGATTTAATTTACTAACCAATATATTTTTGTTGCTGTGGCTGTTGAATATTATTTACACAGCACTTTAAAAAATCCTAATGTAAGCTTATTTTTGTCAGCATATAATCTGCGTTCCATTTACCTGGGGAGTTGGAAGTCGGAGCTTGGGTGGATGTCACACCTGAGGTAACAGTGTTGCAGATAACAGTCAGCGAAGTTAGTATTTCAACATGGCAAGTAGACACTGCCTCCAGTCGCACCCTGCTCTTGACATATTGGCTAAAATCCTCATATTTGTCCAATTTTTTTCAGCATATAATCTGTGTTCCATTTACCTCGGAAGACTGAAGTCGGAGATTGGGTGGAAGTCCTACCTGAGGTAACAGCGTTCCAGATAACAGAGGAGTTACTATTTTGACACGGCAGGTAGACATTGTGCGCAGATTGTATTAATGAGGGGGTATTATGTAAAATTGACTTCTTTGAGATTTATGTCTTATTATGTTATTCCCTCATCTAAAATCAGACCTTGAAGGTTGTTTTGATTTTTTAATACATGTTTGAGAAATCCTTGCATCTCCCATGGCAACCAATCTGAAGTGCACAAACATTCAATCCCACAAAGTGCCACCTATTTCCACAAAACTTCTCCTAGCAGCTTCCCCTTTTGAGTTTTCCCCACTCCAGACTAGCAGCAACATCAATTAACAGATTGCATCATGGTGGAACTACAAGTTTGCTGAGCTCATCATACAAACTACTTCTCAGGCCAACACTCCTAAGTACGTTTGTTAACGGTGGAGTGAAGGACAGAGTAGGACAGGGGTGTCAAACTCAATTTCACCGAGGGCCACTTCAGCATATTGGCCACCCTCAACGGGCCACATTGACGGTACAAATCAGGAGTGTCCTCCAGACTACAACTTTTAGATGCATCCCTGCTAAAATATACCCCAGACAAAAGGTTGACTTCCCTCATTAGTAGCAACTCAGTTCTGTAGAGGCTAATAATGAGTAAATGATCCAGGTGTGTTAGAGAAGGAATGCATCTAAAGTTGCAAAATGGTATCTCTGGAAAACTAGACTGGGGCACCCGTATCATAAATAAATAATGGTAGGGGTGTAATAAATGTACATTATAGACTTTACGCAAAAATTTAGTCTCAGAGGCAACTGAAATCAATTAATAAAAAAAAATCCTTTCTAAATATCATCTCATGGTCTCTGAACTAAATGCGTCTTTCTGACCAGGAGATGACGAAGAGTTATGGACCGGACGCTTTGGAGCATCTGGTTAGGAAGTCTGAGTTTCTCTCACTTTCAGAGAGAAATGTCCGACTTCGGGGAGCGTTTCCAGATCCAACTAGAAACTTGGAATTTCTGAGTTTGAGGACAACATTCACTTGCTGCTTTAAAACTGCATATTTAACCCATTAACAAGTAACATGATGACTGGATAATTAGTTATTCTCTTCCCTTTAGTGGTCATGATGACGTACCTGAGCAGCATGATTTTTTTTTTTCTTTTTATTTGAGCAGCTACAATATCGCTCCAACATTTGCAGCGCTCCTATCTATATCATATTGTAAAATCAGGCATTTTTCACAAGATACATGCAAGTTAACATACTTACCTTTAGGTTTTTTTGTCGTGGTAGTGGGAGTAGCAGTGGTGACAGAAGGTGGAGTTGCCCCTGAGAAAAACAAAGAGTGTAATAAGGAGAAAATCATCTTGGTATCAATAATTCCTGATATTTAAAATAATTAAAGAAATATAAGCTGAACAGACTGGAATTCAGCATCTGAAGAAATGACTTACAAATACATAATCAAAAAACAAAATAAAAAATCTTTAAACTTTGAAATCTGGAAAAAAGGTCTAAAAATATCTTACACAATATTTCCAAACAGGAAAAAGCCTGTCACACCCTGTGCTCAGTAATATGATTGAATCCACTCATCTTTGCCTAAATTCAACATCAGATAGTCACATGTCAAGAAGAGGAAGTGTGATAAGTCAAATTTCCTGTTCATAGAAAAAAAAAACTTCTCCACAAATTCTAATTAGAAATAGTAATTAAGAAATTATTTTAAGTGGGAAATGTAAACAAAATATCAGTACCACATAATACAGCACATTATCTGAAGGATGCAAACATAGAGGACTGTGGCAAATGATACAGGTTTACGGGTGTGGGGTCGGTTGGACCCCATATGTAAACACAAGGGTTAATTGATCAACAATTTACCAGCCCCAGCTGCCACACGGCAGAGCCGTCACAGAGTCACTTTTTAGGAGCTTTTTTCATTACCATGTAGGGAAATTAATGTTCAGATTATGATGTGCATTATTTTATTAGTGTTTTTTTTTTTTTCCCCACATACTTACTTTTACATTCTGGTAACGATGGCGACCACTGGTTATTTATATCGCACATCACAGTAGGTGAGCCATACATTATGTATCCAGGTTTACATCTGTACGTCACTGTAGCCTTGCGTCCATGTGGAGGCCGAGAACCACTTTCATAGACAGCATTTTCAATTACAGGATCTTTACATTCAACCTCTAAAAGCGAAGGGAAAGGAAATTATTATTGTCACAACAGTAATCAGTCATGATTTTGTTATCAAATTTGAGACTAAAAACAGACCAATACTTACTGACACAGGTTGGAGGAGAAGGGGAGAATTCCCCATCATCAGAGCAGGTTGTTTCTGTTGGTCCATTAAGTACAAATTCTTTGTTGCAGGAGTACCGCGCAACTTCTCCGAAATTATAGAAATCTTTGTGTGGTTGAAATACGCCGTTTGCAACTGGTGCTGGTGTGGTACACTGCACCGCTGCAAAACAGAATTAAGTTTTTCATATTTCAGATCCTTTCAACCTTCAAGAAGCTGAGATGAACAAAAAGATCACCAACCGTCACATGTTGGTAACCTGCCAGACCATCCGTTGACTTCGCATCTAAAACTCGACCTCCCGACCAGCATGAAACTAATGAGTGGAGAAATAAAAAGCATTTATTTTAACAACACTGAGACAAGCAAACAGACCGCTGTCTTTATTTCACAGCAAAATTAGCAAAAAGAAAATGCTGCTACTTGCAGGAAATATTTCAGTAATTATCTTAGTGGAGCATGCTACTGTCTGTTAATCTGGGAGAGGACACAAGGCCAACACCACACAAACTGAAATCCAACATTCCACAGCAAGGCAGATTATTAGCGAATAGAAAACACCTAGAATCGTTTCTAATTAGCCTTACGTTTTTGAAAGTCAAGCTGTGCAACACACAAAGCTCCATTTCAGACGCTACAGGTTTTTGGTTTGCATGACATTACCACTAAATTCTCTGACAGTATATTTAGAAGAAAAATACCTATTTTAGTATTTTTTTATATTCTTCAACGGGTTGGTTATATATATTTTTTTCAGACTAGTTTTACATTTTGTTTCAATAAAAGCATTACATCATGACTTCACTGTTTACATACACAAAAGGTGCACTCTTAGATAAAGTTATACTTTTGTTACTAACCCTGCGTTACAAGTGACCGTAGCTGTATCACCAAACTCAATTCCGTCATAATTAACTTCACCATGAGACACCTCACCCAATGTGCCACAAGATTTCCCTGGAACAAGAAAAGGGAACAAAATTACACTAAATCTACAATTTATTGGACACTGCTACTAAAAGCATGTGGGGAAAATATAGTAAAGTAGCATTTTATAATGTTAAAATATAAAGGCGCTTTCGCACTGCACGGAACGGAACGGTACGGAATGGTTGTGTTCGCATTACAACTTGCGACCGGTGTTATAGATCAACTGGTAGCTAAATCAACTGGTGGTGGCAGCTGGAAAAGACTTATGTTTTTGTGGGTGTGGCTTTTTAGGACCCCTTTACCGAACCAGGAAGTAAACAATGCAATAAGCTTAAAGAACTACAAATCTTTGCAAAAATACTATCCGATTCCGTAAAACAACCACTAAGATCTCGGGAATAACTAATTAGAAAGACTTTATTGGTCTAATATGGTATGTTGCCTTTTATTTAAAAGTTCATCTGCAAAACCATCAAAACGTGTAAATTACGTAGAACTTGTCCTGACTTATGTGTTGCTTCAGAGGTTGAAACTCGTCAAAGGAAGATCGAAATAGATCTCGATGTGGCATGAGCAGATCTCAAAGCAAAGATTATTCCCTGAAAGCCGACATAAATGTTGAAGAGCCTTGGGATTAAAAATGAAATGTTTAAAAAGATCGACTGGCTGTGTAATTTTTCCACATATTCCTCATATTATGATATTTCAAATAGGTATAAACAGAAACTATAGCGAAATCTTTTTAACTGTTTCTGTAACGCTACACTTTATTTCCTAGCTGTCATTGATTGTTATATAACGGACACATCACACTTTAAGAACCAGGCCTGGATTAATTGGTGACACTTTCAGAATCTCAGTTCGAGTGAAGATTTTAACCTGCTTCTGATGTAAAAGTATATAAGACAATTGTTTTTTCAACGACGTCTCATATGGTTGAGAATTACAGTCACTTGATGAAAATAATAAAAACGAGAAAAAATATCAACAATAAGGAAGAAATGACACTGCCACATAGATCTGCGGTAGCCATGTCTTCTGTACATGAGCAAGGAAATAAAATGTAACATTACAGAAACAGTAGGAGGGGTCCTAAAAAGCCACGCCCACAGAAACATCAGTCTTTTCCAGCTGCCAACACCAGTTGATTTAGCCACCAGTTGATCTATAACACCGGTCGCAAGTTGTAATGCGAACACAACCGTTCTGTTACGTACCGTTCCGTTCCGTGCAGTGCGAAAGCGCCTTAAGTGTTTGATTTTTGAGAATACTACAATTTCAAATTGTGAGTAAAATTATTCTACTGTTGTATCATGGAGAATTTCATGGTGTGTTTTATTAAATAATACTCACTTTCACATCGCAGCCGCACAGTACTCCATGTGCCAGCAGTGCATGTGATAGATGCAGATCCTCCAGCAGATGTGTAGCCGGGATCACAGACAAAAGAAACTTTGCTCCCATCTGGAAATGTTTGCTGGGTAATGTAGTCATCCTTCAAATCCATGTGGTCTCCTGCAAGAGGTCTGGAGCAATCTTGTGCTAGATTTTTTACAAATTGAAGAATTTGTTGAAAAGATGGGCATGAGAATTGAAAATGCTTCAATTACTGTCAGGTTGCGCATGCTCCGTGTCCCCGTTTGAACTAACCTTGAGCAATTATGGCAAAGCCAAGACTGCAGAGTATAAAGACAGCTGTAATACCCATGGCAGGATCTGGGACAGTAATCCAGTGACAACAGTTTCTTTCCGGGAAAAGATGCAAGCAAATATAAACAAGAAAGTGGTTTAAATAAAACAATCAGACAGCAAGCTCTAAATGTTTTAAATACGAACAATGACAGCCATACAGTGTAAATAATTGTCATGTTAGACTGAAGATTCGGTAGAAACCAAAACCAACTGTGTTACTAACGTATATTTAAATGAAAGAAAGCATCCATTGTAATAATTTTCCATATTTCTGAATTGTACTCCAAGCAAATTTTGTTTTTATCACCAAATCAACTTAGCGTCTAAAGAGGCAAAAATGCCTATAATATTTTTACATTTCAGAAAAACCAGCTCGACAAGCAACATCACGCAAAAGAAGCACAGCAATAAACCGAGTTTTAAAAGAAAATAAGTGGCTTGTTTATTGTGTAATATCTAAACATGTGGGCGTTAACGCGTCGCGGAAACAACGGCCTAAATTAATCCTAATTTAGCTTCAGTTTCACTGTAATGCAAGCCGAAGTTGCCAAAAGGTCCATTAATATTGAATAATACAGGAAAAAGTACACCAGACAGTCTGAATCGGCTGTTTATAAATACATATTTATATTCGATTAAAAAAACGTACCGCGTGCGGCTAGCTAGCTGAATGTTAGCTAAACAGACACCATCAAACATAACTGAAACAAACCGAAAATTACTGAAAAGTACCATTCTTTGCTCTTTTATGGATTAATCTAAAATGTTTAGAAATAGTAGATTCGGACTTACCAGCTTTAAACACCTCCGAATCAAACACGAAGATTCATTATGCTAGTGGACACTTCCTGTTAGTGCACAACTTCTTTTTGAGGAGGGCGTAACCAGAAGTGACACACTTTACTGATACGCCATTACGTATGGATGATATGCAAGTACGTATGGCATAACTTAAAGTTGTACAAGTTAATTCAGTTTTAATAATTTGATTTTTAAGGCAACAAGTTTGCATATTTTTTTAAGTAAGGTGAACTAATAGATTCTACAATGCACTTGCACATTTCATTTACTACATTAAAAAAGTTGAGTAATTTATACATTAATTTATACAGTAATTTTACTTAATCTGCTTGATAAAATTAAGTTAATTTTACTTGGATTTTATTTTTCATGTTAAGAAATATATACATACTTTAAACAAAGAACAGTCCTGCTTGATCAACATAAATAAATTATGCAAATATTTTCCTTATTTTTTTTTAAGTAAACAGAAAGTAATTTTATCAGTGTAGATAACACAAGTGTACCTGAGGTTAAGGAATGGCTTTGTAACCCCCTCTGAACAGAGGAGACAAATTTGTCTTTCTTTTTTTAGGTCAGGACATGATTTTGTTGTACATTTAAGGGATTTCTTTTAGTGATTCTAGTTCTGGTGGTAATCAGGCCTGAGTGTGGACTTTGAATTAAACTGGTAATGTTACAGTTGACTCATAATTTAAAAAGTAGTTCATAAGTTTTCCAGAAAGGGCCACAATTGTATGAATGTCTTTTTTCCATAATCTTTATTGAGATCATCTTTGTCTGATACTCAAATCTGTGTGATGGTCTGATAGCAAAAATAGATTAAATCTGTAGAGGAACACTTTTCCACAACTAATGTTGGTTCTGATCTCAGTTTCGGACCACTTTTGGTCTAAAATGTGACAGATCATGATCCCTGATCAAAACAAATTAGTGACAGATCTCTTGCTGAAGATATATCACAATCATGTCACTTTACTTACAGAAAATTTTGAGCAGTCTATAAAATAACAAAGCAGATATAAACCATCCCACTGGCAGGTTTGAACTGACACATGGTAAAATGTTGGAATACTTCTCTTAGCTAAAGAAAATGATAGTACAAAGCTGCTAAACTACAAATATACAAAATCAAGAAATCAACAGCATGTGTTAATGGACCCAAATGAGAAAATAAATTTAAGCAGGATGTAACACAATAATTTTCAGAAAATATCTGTGAGACTTGAGCATTTTATAAAAATAAACTGGCAATGTCCTACTCCTTCCAACAATCTGTCTGAATGGAGCACAAGAAAATATCTAAACATCCTGCAGAGAACACAAAATGAATTTTAGGAAATTATGGGTGTGCCGTTATTGTTCTGAGTAACTATACACTGGCTTCCATTTCAGGAACACTCTTTTTTATAAACTGGTTTCTGTTTGGCCATTTGCAATGCTTTGGGTGGGACAATGAAAATCCTTAAACAAGATATTAATAGAGTATGATGTAATATATAAACATTTCCCACTAATTTTCTCTTCAACCTCTAAATCATAAATCTCCCGCAGAGCAACCCTCTGTGGAATGTGTTGGTAAACAACTAGATAAACTTGTATTCAGGGTGATATAAAGCATTATTGTTCCTCCATAAAGCCTTTTGTAAGTGGTTTAAAGTTAAGACTTGGTCTCATCTGACCACAATTCGGGTTGCTTAACTATACATCTCACACCTTTAATGTTGTATTTTAAGAAAAAATAAAAACTGCTGACAACTTCTCAGTTATGTACCTTCTTTTGGGGTCTACTATATGAAATTTAAATACATTTCATTAAGGTTTGTGGTCATAAAGGATTTAAATGAATTTTTACACTTGCCAAATATGTGTAATATGGTAAAGTAAAAAAAAAAAAGAACAAACATACATGTTGTGTATGTTTTATGTTTTAGGGTGTGCCATAATTGGAAGCAGAATTGTTTCTTACAGCACTCCAAACTGTTGCAATCTTTGAATCATAATTTTATTTTTTTTTACAACAAAACTACTGTTATATTATAGTACAAACATTTTGTGTTTTTTTATATTTACTTTGTTTTACATGTATTATAGGAAAGAGTTCAAACAACAAAACAAGTGTATATCCATATAAATATTAAAATTCAACTCAACATTTGTATAATAATTCATGTAAAAGCAAATTCTGGAAATTTGTGCAGCTATGGGGCACAGTTTTACCTTAAATATTAATTTGCATGCCATAACATGTCATTCAGTAATTCTACTTTATTTAGGCTTAAGGACATTTAAGCTTGAAATACAAATTGAGGCAAATACAGTTTCTTTAAAGATTACATCTGTACAAGGAATGTTAAAATCAATTAAATTGACTAAAAAAAAAAAGATTTCACCCCATATTAAACTTTTTCCTCCTTCTGCCATGTTTCTTGTGTCTTGTTTTTGTACAGCTGATGAATATACACAGACTTATGATTAAGACTGTCACAGAACCCCATCGCAGCAGCTCATACCACAGTGGTACTCCAGTCCATGTGCTGTAAAAAAGAAGTGACAACTTTTTCAGATGAGTTATTTCAGTTCGTTATATATTATTTCCATCAGGCAGACAGTAAAAAGATGCTTTCTAACCTGCTGAAAAACGCATGCATAGCAGTTTGATTGACTTGTAAAGACTGCTCTGAGATTTCAGAGGGGATTTTTGTAGCTTCTATGCAGGTTGTTGTTGGTGAAGTTTCAGCCACAGTGGTCCTCATTCTGTCTGCGCAGTCATAAACAGGCTGCCCTAATAAATAAAAGCAAAATAAGAGCAGAACACTGTGGAAAACCGTTAATTTTAACAGCATGATAATAAAATATCAAGCCTCATAGATGTTCAAAAGCTCATATTTGTAAAATCCCACATTTTATGTATTTATGTTTCATTTCTTTTTTCTTACCCAAGAAAAGTAAAACTATGTTTGTGTACCGGGGTAACATTTGGTGACCTTTATCAAAGGTCACCAATCTGACAAAGGTGACTTCCGTTACCTTTGTGACAGATGTGTTAGCTATCTGTCTTAAATGGTTAACACATTTTCTGTTCAGTTTTTTTTTTTATGAGAACTTAAAAATAATCACCTTTTTATGGTCTGAATCATATTAAAATCCTCATGGTAATAAACCATAACCAGGCTGTGCCTTTTTTAAACAAGAGTACATCATGTTAAACCAGAGTATTAAACACTGAAGGCACCACAGAGTTAATATCGTGTGGTTCAAACCTTTCAGCTTGAACTAACCCCCTGCTGTATGACCATATAAATCCCTAACATGAATGTTGTTGATCTTTGGCCCACTTAACACACATGTGCTGCAGTTATTTGTTGTTTGTGGTTTTTTTGTTGATCACCACCACTTCCAAAGGCATGTGTCTTGATTCTGGTTGTAAAGGTTATCTTCTCTACATGCTTTAGATGTTTTATTTATTCAATGCACCCAATGTAAATTTATGAGTTAAGCACAGGCGTCTCACAAACCCTTTTAAATTAATGTGATTTCCTTTGAATCAGGTGCTCTGTAAAAGAGCACAGATGCAACTGAAAAAAGCTTGAAAAAGTCTCTTGGCCCAGCGTACAGAGATGTTGTCTGAGGATCCAACACTGGATTGGAATTGTACCAGAGTTGCATAATATTATAATTTGTTTTTTCAGCTGTTGGGAATAGGGCTAAAGGTTAGGGACAAACAGTTATCACATGGAAGTTGTTTGTGAAGATTACTCAAAGAATCAAACTAAAATCTGTTAGAAGTCACTTTTCCAGCACTGCTTTTTAAAATCACAAACATGCTTCTTGATGTCCATCCTTGTTTACTATTTTCTCAGTCTACTGCCAGTTCTGAGTTCTCCCACACAGTTTTGTGGGAGAAGAATGTATGTTTGTGAGAGTAGTAGAATAAATTAAGGCTTTAACAGAGCCTTGTGAGTGGACACAGCTTGTTATTCTCAGTTAGGCTTGCATTATAATAAATAAATCATTGCATACTTTATATGCTGTTGCTCATCTGAATTCATTGCATTTCTGCTCCTCAACACATAAAACAACTGAACTGAAATTAAGTCTTATCCTTTACACCACAACCGTGACTTCAGTCTATTATATTTTATGACTTATTAACAGTAAAGTGCAGTCACGATGACCATCATTTCTGTTGTTGACATAAAGATGAGCAAAATCTCTTCTTAAAACTACCATGACAGTCTGTTTGCACAAGTAGAAGACCACAGGGTAGGCTACCACAGAGGAGGGACGTTAACATAGACAACCAAGAATCACAGTAATAAAATAGCAAGCCAAGCAGCAGGCACACATCTTCACCAGACCACTCACACACGGTTCTTCTTCCTGTAACATAAAGACTAAGTCGGGTGCCCGATAAGGCTGGTGTTTGACCACAAACACCAGCCTTATCAGCAGATTTGAGCTTCACTGGATGCTAGTATGTTCTCTCTAAAAGGACATTCAGTAACAACACCAAAGCTAATCATTGCTGTGCTACCATAAAAGTTCACATATGTAATAGAAAACAAGCAGATTTAAACAGAGTTGCATAAAAGCACACGTTAATTTTGTGAAACATTTAGTGTTATGTTCTGATTTGGCCACATAACATTCTATATGTTATTATTCTATTTGTGTTCATTATTTGCTACATTTTATGAAGGATATTGATGGTTTCATGAGATTTGACAACTTTAGTCACATCACTTTGGTTCTTACCAGGAATATTAGCAACATAGATGCAGCTGCTGTCATCAGGCAAGAGGGTCTTCACTGAAAGGGCATCACTCTGAGCATTGCTGATGCTGTTACTGGCAGAGCAGTAATAGTCGCTGTCCTCTGTTAATATGCTGCAGTGTAAGCTTAGATCTGAAGAGTTGAGGAGCAGGAAACTTTTGTGGTGAATGTTCTGATACCAGGCATAAAAAACATTGGTTCCCTTTGCATCACCACAGCGGATGGTCACTGGCTTCCCCCAGCATGTTGGACTGTCTGTCAGAGGAGTCAGGGGCCAAAGTCTGGGCTTAGACACTGGAACTGTCACAAAAAAGAGCAGTCAGTTTGAATCAGATTGGAAGCCAGTAAACAATACAATATCTAAAAGGAGAACACATTCATTTAGAGCTCTAAGTTAATTAATTTACGGCTCTTACCGAGAGTGACGGTCACTTTTATTGATGTCATTATGTCCGCATTCATTTTTTCGATCCCAATCCAATAAACATCAGAGTCCTCAATTTGGAGATTTGTTACCTTCACAAAGATATTATATCTTTGCACGTCAGAAATGCTCAATCTGTTTTTATTTTTGGGTTTTGCAACACCATCGGTATCCAGCAAAATGTCACAGTTATATTGAAAGCGTCCTCTGCACCAGTACTTCTTGCTGAACAGGAATTTACTTTGATAAGTGCAGATAATTGTGAATTCTCCTCCAATATATGCTCTGATGTCTCTTTTATTGCAGTGCAGCTGAAGGGTTGCTGAAAAATTCAAGACATATACTGTTTACAGAAGGGAAACACATCACTAGCCAGAGTTACTGGCATCCCTGATAAAGAGTCAGGGGTGCCAGCAAATAAAGATTTTTAGAGAAATCCAACATGACCCTGTGTTACGGGCAGGATGTTAATTCTAACCATATGCCATATGTTGTGACTTAGCTCAGTTCTAACAGCACAAGTATGACTACATGTCCTTCTAGATATTTTCCTTAAAAAAATAAAATAAAAAATAAATCAAGTTGAATGTGCATATTGACACAAAATGTCAGATTTTTCTAAACTTTTCAGTGTAAAATTTTGGTAATGCAAGAAAACGTTAAAATTATTTTAAAGTTTATTACATCGTGCAGTAGAGCTGTAGATATCAGTAAACTTAGATATTCATCACAAAGGGAATATTTCTATGAGAATATTTACCTTTAATTCAACTTTCATTTATTCTTATTAACAAGGGAGAAAATAAAATAAAACATTATTTACTGTTTAAACATTCATCTGAAACTGATACATGGCATTTTGAAAAAACAATGTTATTTTTAACATTAAAATGTGTATTCATTAAAGTGTTCAAATTTTGAACAAATGGTACTGGGGAATTTTACTGTAAGCAATGACAATAAAATTACCACTGAATTTACTTTGTATTTATTTATTTATCTAATACTTCTTATCTGACTTTATACAAGCGAAACAAACATTTAGTTTCTACTTCATCTACTCCGTCATCTTTCCAGATATAAACAAATATTGGAAAACAATTATTTTATATGTTTTTATCTTTAAAACTAAAAACAATTAGCAAATAAACTAAGAAATAATAAATATTAAGTCACAGGTTACTCACTATGTACGAGCAAAAGTAGACACAATGTCTTCATGCTGATGTTAAAAGCTGCCCTCAGTTTTGATTGCTCGGAAAACTTAAGAGGTGGACTGCATGCTTTGAATTTCCTGTGTGAACCACTTTTGCCTCTTTATATAGACCCTCAGAGGAACATAGTCTGAGTATGTCACCTGCTCTTCTGCCTCAAACACATCTGCTTTTCCATTACATCACAGTCAGTGTTTCATGTTTATTATTGGACATTCTCAGAGGACCTCTTATGTTCTGAAATCCACCTTTTTTATTCTTGTATTGAGCTGAAGAAAATTTGGGATTTAAGATTGAAGTGTCATATTTCCAGTTATTTTTCTGACCCACCTGCAGAATCGTGGATAGGACTCAAGGTAGGAAGGAAAAGTGCATGAGGATTTGGGGCTCAGGCTCCTGGAAACAGTGTCTATAAAGTAAGACATCGTGTGTGAGATGGGTGATAATGTGCAGGATAAATAATGAGATGAAGAGTGAGGAGCAGCTTATGGTCTTGTGATTCTCAGGGAGAATAAACAGAAGCCTACAGATCAGAGTTTGCCAAAACAGAGTTGGTTGGCTTGACTCTAACCAGAATAGGTAAACCATTAGGGGTCAAATGAGCTTCTTAGGAACCTCTGCAGGTGATTAGATAATTGTGGGAAGGTGTGTTGGCTGCTGAAGCTCGACTATGCCCATCAGCAGTGATCACCATTTGAAGGAAAAAGTATGACAAGCACCGCCACACAACTCAGATCCTGACATTAAGTGCTAGCAGTACTTTATCAGTTCAAGTGTAGAGCAGGGGTGTCAAATATAAGGTCTATGGGCCAAACCCAGCCAGCTAGAGGGTTCAGTCTGGCCCACTGGATGAATTTGTAAAGTGAAATATTATATATCAAAGAGTAACTTGAAATTATTAGAAAGAAATGAAATTCCCAAATCCTAATTAGGGTTTGGATATGCACTGTGGTGTAATAAGATTATTTTAGTCTGAGAAAAAATACAGAGAATACCAGAGAGCCATATCTCAGATTTTTCATCTTCAAAATGGATAAACCTCTTCTATAAGGACAGCCCCGCTTTTGTGAATTCTATAAATAATATGGATTTTACCAATTCTAAAATAATTTGATATAACATCAACAAGGCCAGATTTAGTTAGCGCACAACTAATAGTTTGCCTTTCAGCAGTTTTTCTCACCTTCTCCAGCTTCCCCACGGTTACAAACAGCCCTCATGCTGAGCCCCTGATGAGTGTGAGATTGTTTGAAAACCTGATTTGTGCTTCAGGCTTCTGCATGGCCTATCCCTAACCTGTCTGCTCCTTGAAACTCCTTGAACTTCATGGTGCTGTTTTGTTTGCTAATGTCCTTCACAGAACAGCTACTTATGAGATTAAAATGCATGACTTCACAAGGCATGTTACTGTAGGGAACGCTATCTAAAAATAAGAGTTTCATCTCTTAAAAGCCATTAATAAATATGTCTATTTTCACTTAGCTTCATTTGAACTAATTTGTGTAGCTCTTTCACATAAATCTGTGTAAAACTCATCAAAATGTATAGTTTTATTGTGACAAAGGGTGAAAAAGTTTAAGGGTGTGAATACTTTAGCAAGAAACAGTTTTTCAAGTTATTGATGTTAGACCTGGTTATGCAGGTTAATGAATCAGAGGGTGTGCTTAGTTTTTGTTCCCATAAAACATAGTAAAACACTTTCTGCTTCTTTGTTTTTCTAGGGTCATGCTAACATAATTCTGATCTAAGATATAACAAATAATCTTTTAAAATAATGAACAGAAGAAAAGTGACTTTTACTTTGACTATAAATCACAGTGATTGTTGATCCCTGTACTGTCCTGCAGTAAATTGTTATATTTTGGTTTAAGTTTAGCACAAAGCCACTAGATGTCACCATGCTACTAACCCAATGTACGGCACCTGTTGATCACAGAAAAAAAAAAATTCATTTAACCTATTACAAATAGTTTAATTTTATTTGGAAAATTTCCTCCAACATTAAGTGTAATTCATCTTCACAGGTGGGTAGTAATTAGGTTTGTTGAAGGATATTTGACACAACGTTTTTTCCTTTTGTGACAAAAAGTTATCCTGGTAACTAATAAATAAGTTTTTGTGTAAATTGACAAACTGAGTCTTCACATTTTTAATAAGTGAAATCTAAAAGGATCTAGAACAGCTAGATGAAGACTTTTCAGAAAGCTCTCAGATGCCCTTCCTTTGACCACTCTTAATTTCCAGCCGACATCCCTCTTCCACTCCTTGCCTGTATCCTGAATGTCGTCCAACAGGCTGTACAGCTTGCACAGCACTCTGACTTTTAGAGGCTGAGCTGTTTGGACGTGTTTAAAAGCACACATGCACGGCTCGGTTTGTTTTCTTGATGTTTCACTCCCGGTTCCATGGTAGCACTTGAACGCAGAGTGACTTTAGGACCCAGTGAGAGACAACCAGGGGGCGCGTCAGTCTGTTTAATCTGACCACAGAACCTGTAAGCTGACTTTTGCTTCCTCTGTGACACTTCACATGTTCCGTCACAGCAGTTCCTTGATGTAAGAGACGCGATAGAGAAGTGCACTGCAGTGCCACCATTAACACCAGACAACACCATGATCCGTGGACCGGGACCTTTGTGATCTGACATGCCTGTGAAGGAAACCCTGTCCCAGGCAGCGAACAGCCAATCATGGAGCAGCAGGCCTGGATTCTGAGGAGCATCCTGACCCAGCTGGAGAGTCAGGAGGCTGTGGATGAGGGGGCACCAAACTGTATTGCTGGGGAGTTTGCGGTGAGTCAGCTGTAACAGTTCAAGCGTTAAAGTTCTGCTTTTAAACAGGAATCCATGATGAATTCCTCTGTTTTACCTACATCTTTCCCTATCTATGATAGAACCACGTAAAAGAAGTAAAGTGTTCTGTTATTGAGTGAACAGGCAAAATCTAAATGAAAACGAAAGCATATGGTCTTTCTCATTTGTAAGTCGTCATACTCAGCAAAAAGTACCAACAGTTTCCTAGGCACTTTAATGCTTCCTCTTTGCGAAGACGCGAAACACTGACGAGAAATCAGTGAGGAAGAAACATGTCTTCACCACTTTAAAGTAGCAAAGACAAACAACCGTGGTAACCACATGTCCACACACACGCAGTCAATGGTGTAGGAGTTCATGTTTGACATCTTGTGGCATCCTGCTATTGATGACTGACAGCCTGAGGACAGCACTGTGTGTTTCCCATGCTGCCCCTCTGCTGTCCATCTAGACACCCCTGTTGCATCATTTCCTTAAAGGACAAAAAGGACTCTGTGTCGTTAGAGTCACAGACGGTCTGCAAGTCTTTCAACAGACTCTTAAGCTGACTGCCAAGCCCTCTGAACAAAAGGAACAGTGTCTCAGAGAGCCCCATCAGCATGGACGGGCCTTAATCCTGAGTGTCACTCGGTTAAGGGTGGGAGTCATCTGCTGGTATCAACTCATTTCATCTGGAGTGCATCATATGAAAATTGACTCCAGTCCTCTGCCTTTAAACTTTGAGTCGGACTCTTTTTGGTACTTTTATGGGTTGTTTTGTTTAAAATATTTCCATATTTGTTATAGAAATGTTAGAAAAAGAAAATGAAATACAGAAAAATGTATTTTCCTCAAGCTTGGGAGATGTCCAAAGTTGCTAGCTGTAGCCATAAAGAAGCTACAAAGCGATCAGTGATCATACATCAGCATTGCTGAAGTCATTTCGGACCTACTTTTGCCTTCAGAATTGTTATTCTTCTTGACAAAAATTCAACAGTTATAAATTTTTATCTATATTGAAAAACTACAATGCAAATTTCCTGCTCCATCACTTTCCAAACGTGTTTGTAGGGTTGAGATCTGGGTACGATGGAGTAAATTTAATGTTATTATCAAGAAACCAGCTTCACATGATTTCAGACAACAGATAAAGTGATGCAGGCTGTTGCATTTAAATTATGTTCTATTAGAACTAATAGGTGCTAAGTGTGTAAAAGAAACCATCCCCCACACCTTCATACCAACACCGCAAGTCTGAACTGTTGACGCAACGCAGGATGGATTTATACTTTCATAATGTTTATGCCAAATTCTGCCACTACCATCTCAGCTATAATCCAAAATCAATGGAGGAGGCAACATTTTTCCAATCTCCTACTGTTAAATGTTGGTGACCCTGTTCAAATTCTACCCTTAATTTCCTGTTTTCAGCTTACGGGACTGCATTAGCTCGTATGTCGTATTCAGAGATGTTGACATAATTTTAACTGCAGAAGCTACTTTAGTTTTCCTCCACATCCACACATCTAAATGCATTAAACTGCATGTGAGGCTAAGTTACTATCTATCTCAGAAAGGACTTGAATGTGCCTAACAAAGTGTCCAGTAGCCAACAACAAAGCTACAGGGAAGAAATAAGTTACAATTGTCTTCATAAGCCTTCAAATAATTTGAATATGCAAGGCAGCTGAACATGAAACTGATTAAGTTGCGTTCAACCTGCCATAGAAACCTCACATACACACTTCACAAGAGATAGTGGAAATAAATTAAAAGTGGATTAGTTGCTGGTGAAACTGCCAAAAGAAAGAAAGTGGTCCTGATCGCCTATTTTAATTTTTAAAAGACCAGGTCTTAAAAACGTGAATAATTATGAGGGCACAAGGCAGCACTTAGAATATCTTGCGTTATCGAGGTGCATTTGCATTTTTTTCTCTCAGCCAGCCTCATTTGTATCTCTCCCTGTCTCTGTGCTCGCTTATTATTTCAGTATGTTAGAAAAAGCCCCTATCCTGTAAGTTAAAGATAACACTTATGCTGTTAACTTGGTTGTTAGATGCAAAAATAGCAGAAAGAGAAGGTTAAAAATTTCACGTCTGAAATACGTCTAGGCTGCTACACCTTCTCTTTGTTGTTCCTGCATACCAACATCTACTGTGGATGAGTGCAAAACCTTTTTAACCATGCAATTAAACACCAGCATCCTCTCAGTTGCACAGATATTTAAATAACAACCTGATTGCATGGAGGATAATGCAGCAGACATCCATATCTTGAGGCTACAGCAAACTCACATGGCCTCTAAATGTGTTTGGCATCTCATTTCGTCAGTATCTCAAAATACTGATGTGACTTCCCTTTTAAGTAATAGAGGACGACTGTCTTCAAAATGAAAAGCTTTATAGCGTGAGTGTTTGTGTTACTTTCCTCTGTCCGCTGTATGTCTTTAACCATAGTATATAAAAACAGTTTAAGTTTGCAAAGAAATGACATACATTTTGTGACACATTAAGTCTTGACACCCTCTGTGTATCATTTATGATACATGTATGTTTCGCATGTTGTATACATAGTCACCTGACTATCTAGGGCTAAAAGTACAATGGTTTATAATTATTACCTAGTTCAGTCAGACAATAGGCTTGACTATGCTTCCGTGGCAGTTAGGGTTAGGATGAGCGAGTGGGTGAGTGAGTCTTCATTAATGCAGTTAGAAGATCTAAAAAGTATAACATTAGATGAAGTAATGTCATTATCCGGCTGCAGAAGTTTGAGCAAGACCTGTGTCAATTTTGTGCCAGTGGCAAACATGTGCAGTAAATCTGCATCTCTAAATCCACTGAAATGTTTTAAATGTTCAAAAAATAAGGCAGATTTAATGACTTTCCCTTTGGTCTGACATGAAGGGCAACAATCAGCGAACATTAGTGATTTACAGGCTTAACTGATGGACTTTAGGAGACAGAAGACAGAAAAAAAGCAGCATTCTTGAAGAGTCATTTGACATACATTTTTATTTTGCCTTTCTTACCTTAAAATCAGAGTTGTAAATTAGGGGCACCTCAATCAAGATGTTTTTGTTTTCCCTAAATACAAATATGACTCAATTCAGAAGAGGCATTTAATTATACTTTAGTTTGTATTTTTTCCCCAGTAGTTTACTAAAATCAGTACAGTGCATATGCAATAAAACAGTTTACATTTAATCATTATCGTGTGCTCTGCATTGGTACAGTGTAGCACATGATTCACTCACATTAATCTGCCTTCCTTCATCAAACAAAGGCCACTAGAACAGAAGAAATCGTTAAAATAAAAAAAAGAAAAGTTGTTCAAACTTAACGCACAACCTTATATTTTATGAAGAGTGTCTAAGGAACTGTCTGTACTGCTTTCCTGCAACAGCTGTCCAACTTTAAAATGTTTAAAGTTGGTAAATTTCAACCACTGGTTACAAGATGGATACCAAATCAATCAGCAGAATTTAGACCTGGATTAAGATTTTTTTAGAATACACAATGGCCTTTATGTGTGATCTGGTTGGGTTAATCAAGCGATCTTGGAGTTCTTTCTTTTGAAATACAAAATGAAGCGTTGGCATGTTTCAAAATGGATTGTTGGAATGCTGCAGGCCTTGACCTTTACTTGAAATCTCTGCCCAATGAAACACACTACAGTGTGTACAAAATCACTAAAACTGTGAGTAAGGATGCAGACGTCCTTTGTAATACTGAAAGATACCAACGAGGTTGGAGCTTACCTTGGCAGATGGGTTGGTTGCTGGAACCTTCTAGAGAGGGAGCAGATTGTCGTTTCATGTACATCAGATATTTGCAAATTACAGAAACATTGCATGTATTGGTCACTTCTCGCTTCTCATTGTGGTGAAAATGATCTTTTTCAATGAAATTCTGTTAAACTACCTAGGTAAGGATTATTCTTGGGCCCATTTCATATGCGCTTACAGCCGTCAGTTTCTCTATCTTCTTCTATCGCGAATGTTGTAGAATGTAGCATAATGTGGCCAGTTTGTTGTTTTAAAGAGAACAACAAGAAGCATGAATATGAAAACGCTTCAGTGTCTCAGTTGCATTTTTATTTTAGCAAAATGGTGGTGTTTACTCATCAAGACGTAGAAGGTTCTGTAATGTACAAAACCTCCCACTGAATACTTTTGTTGCAACATCTAAAACATTCAGTAAACACCAAGAAATGCTTTAGAAAGTGCAAGTATATTAAAATATTGTTTTTGCACTGTAAATACTGTTCTTGCTAATATTATATTTTTCATATCTGATGTTGTTAAAACTCTCCTATGTTGAAAAAAAATTGCTAGAAAAAGGAAGCCTCAAGCTGCAGCTTAAATGACTCTTTGTAAAAGAAATTTGGTTCATGGTGTGTTTGTTCCAATGCGGTTATATATAGAGACAGGGGAAAAAAAAGCCCAATGACATTTATACCGCCACAAGACACGAAAGCAAGGTAGTTAAAAATGTATGTTGTAAAAAAATCTTTTGTTTTTCAGAGGCTGAAAAACCAGTCAACAAAGTATCGCATTGACAAGGTCTTCTCCACCAAGACTGCAGAAAAACAAGAAAACATCAAGAAGAATCGATACAAGGACATTGTTCCCTGTAAGTTGGGCTGAGTGCAAACCTGTGAAAACTGTGGCATGCATGTTTGTGCAAATGGTGTCATAACACCGAATGGTGATTCTAAATCTAGATTTTAAGAAAGTGACAGACTGTCAGAGTTCGATGATACGGCTCTGAAAAACATCAGCATACAGTTGATCATAAATGTAACACCTGCATGGTTTTGGTAGTAATGCTGAGAACACTTTTATAATGACAGAGTATTACTGCATATATAAATGATTAACACTGTGTGCTTCTTTTTCACATTTGGATGGAAAACAAATGTTTCATAAAAAGAAAAAAACCTTTTAAAACTGCTTGAATTTGAAGGTTTCCATTATGTTGCTGTTATGCCCTATGTATTCAGGGTGGCATCCTAAACCAAGTGCAGGAAAAGTATTTGACTTTTTATAAATTTCTTCTCTTTTTGCTTTATTGTCACAAACAGATTTTAACATTTTCCAGGAACAAGGAATCTGTCTGTTGAGAAGGGAAAACTGCTAAGATTTCAAATTGATTGAAAAAAGTAATTTCATTTTAAAAAAGCCTACAACTCCATATTTTATGTTAAATTGTAATCCGATTTAAAGCAAATACTTCCTGCAAAGCAATATTTTAAGCTTTCAGTTTATAGTCTGAGACAAAAAATAGAAATAACATCAGTGCCAATGAATCATTAATATTTAGAAAACGATGGGACACTACATGTCCTTTTAGACTTTATTCATCAAATAAAGACTACACTTACTTTGACTTTGGAGGGCTCATAACACGGTTGTACGTTGTAATCACAGTTTGCGTTGTTGACTTTTACATTTTGTGAAATTCAAAATGTTTCTGGCACAACTTCACAGACTCCCAAGGTAAATGGAAACGATAAAATAGCTGCAAAGACTACAGCAATACTACGAGTACTAAGAAGCAACTTCATTAGGAGACCAAGGCATTTTGGCTTGATGGTGTTTTGGAGTCTTCACTAAGCCTGTATTGTGAAACATCCTGACATGTAGGGCAAACTCTTCCTAGCCTTTGTGTCTGTCATCACATTCACATTGGTTTCCACATTAAGCCACTGTGACTTTAGCACAATTAAGTGGTAATGCTGCCTATTGGGTGTATGAGGTATCCTCTGTTGGAACTGAATGTCACACACTCAACCGTGACACTGGCTTGCAAAATCTTCCCTCAAACTTAACAGTTACACCCTCTACAGTTCAGTCCAGATGTTTCTTCCACATCTAATTATTTAAATATTGTTCGCTGCGTTTCTGCCAAATCACTTTCCATCTGATTGCTTCACCGTGCGTAACTGCTTTGTCACTTCTTTTAAAACACTGGACATCTGTTGACATCTTTAGGCGATTTTACTGAAAACACCTTGCTTTCAGTAAGCCCACACATTGACAAAGACATTAAGATTCAGGGCTGGTTAGCTCATGTGATCAACCCCAACTACTTTCCAACCACATTTTGACATCAATAAAATCTTTCTGTGGACGTCTTTTTACCTTTGACTTTTTCATCACATTTCCATGTCTAGACGGAAGGTGATAGTATATTGTAGCTGAAATGTGTTTGGAGTGTTTGCAGAAACTTTAAAAGTCAGGCAAGGTGGTATACAACAAAATACATGCTGAATTCATCTTAACCATTTTCTGCTTTGCTTTTTGACTGTTATGAATGGTGCATCTGCAAAATTACATTCAGGCTTGCATTTTATCTTTACACTTCTGTGTTTGATGTAATTGTGTTTTGCTCTGTTGTTCGACAGGAAAATGAAAGGTTATGCAATCATTGAAATTTTACATTGTTGGTACTTTGACCACGTTTCTCCTCTTCCAGTTGACCACACCCGAGTAAAGCTCACTCTCACCACATCCAAAAAGGACTCCGACTACATCAATGCAAGTTATATTAAGGTAAGTTAAATGTACCTCATTTTCTCAGGAAGTAGCTCTGTTACTCATTTGGTGTGATAAGCAGTACAACTGATAATAATAACTATAACTCTGTAGTGTAAATAACAACATCCTTTTACTGTATGCTGTGTTCTGCTTACAGGGAGTTTCAGGATCCAGGGCGTATATTGCTACCCAGGGTCCGCTTCCACACACACTGGTGGACTTTTTACGGATGATTTGGGAATATAACATAAATGTTGGTCTGCTTGTCACTTGCTGTGTTTGTCAAAACGATGTTTTCTGTTATGATCCTGTTGAACTCCTTTCGTTTTGCTTCATTCCTCAGGTTATTGTCATGTCCTGTCGAGAATTTGAAATGGGGAAGGTAACGATGCCTTCCACGTAAAACAATGATTTCTCATTAATTTAAAATGAAAACATTTCAGAAGTAAATCTTTGTTTGTTTCTTTCTTTTTAGAAAAAGTGTGAAGTGTACTGGCCACAAAATCAACAGGATACTTTTGTATGCGAGGCTTTTACCGTCCACTGTGTGAGTAATTTTTGTCTCACTTTGTCGCACTTCCCACTCAGACAGTTTCCTATAACTGTTTTAAAATACACTGACATTCCCGTTTTCCAGTTATCCACATCTGACACCCACAGCACGTCATGGAACGTTTGAACAATATGAACTTAAAAACATGAACAAAATAACTCATTTTTTTCCTTCTTGTATCGTATTATTTAGCCGTTTTTAATACTCAACCATCTTAAAAGTGTTTTTTTTTTCCCCCTTTTTTCCAGGACTCTGAGGAAAGTAAAGGAGACTATCTGACAAGGACGTTAAGGTTGACATATCGTAATGTAAGCATTAACCTTGTCATGGCATTTTCTCTGAGGCAATCAAGAGATAAGGAACTGGTTTGTTGACAGCTACAACAACTGCAACCACAGACTGTAACCTCAAACCTAACTGAGTTATTCAAATGATATGTTTGCAAACAAAAACATTTCACCTAAAATTTGTGATGAACTGATCCCAAACATTTCAATTTTCTACTTTTCAGTGTAGCCGAACTTTGAAACAGCTGCATTACGTCAACTGGCCGGACCACGGCGTACCAGACACCATCCCACCCATCCTGGACATGCTGCATGAAATGCGCTGTTACCAGGCGCATGACGACATCCCCATATGCATCCACTGCAGGTCAGAAGCTTTGCTGGTACCTGGGAATGTTACCCATTGTCTGCTGAGCAAAGACTTTTTCTTTTAACAAATATTCATTTATTTGTCTGTAAAAGATAAATGGCAAATATGTTGTCGATTATGTAAGCAATAATCATTTCTTAAACAATTTGACTTTTCTCTGTCTCTGAAGAAATAACCCTGGTGTAGATATTTAGTTTATCAGTTATACCACAAAAAAAATAATGTTCAAATAGAAAATCAAACTATAAAATAATTCTTAACAAGGAAAAATTATTTTTTTTTGCGTTTTCAGAATAATGCTGATGGTAATTCTAGACTTCTTAATCACATAATCAAATGGCGCATTGTTAAACTGACAAAACCATTATTTTTGGGTTTACAAGAACAAAAAACACTCACCCCACACCTTCACTTCTGGTAAACGTGTCAGAGAACTTGGTTGACCACAAGGTTGTGTACGTGGACCCCTTCTATTCTCATTGTGAATTCCCCAAAAGCTACCCAAATTACAACATGAAGGGCAACATTACCAGTCATGCAGACAAATCACAGAGTGCTCACCACTCAAGAGATAAAAATAAACCTCATGGTGAATAACTTATTAACACACATAAGGCTGTTTTGATGATATGTAAAATAATAAAGGTTTACATATACCGTGTAGGACATGGGGGGTCTCCAAGAATTAAGCACAGAAACTTCATAATTGCAATATTAATATAATATTAAGCTGCTTTCATATCCTGCCACACAAACATCTAGGAATGTCTCTTATACGTGCTTAAATGTGAGGAAATAAAGTTCATCTTTTGTTTTGTATAATATATATGCATTGTGTTGATGGGTGTATAATTAACTGTCTGCTCTCAAGAGAGCAAGTTGCTTTTTGCTCTGATGTTTTTTTTTATTATTATTTAAGATAAAAGTTTGAGAGCTCCAAAGTTCTTGAATGAATGTTAATTATAAAGTAATCCAGAGAAAACGTGTATGGCTATGACAACGTCAGTCACAAAGCTTCTACAGTATATTGGATTGTTACAGCTGTTCCTTTCTATGGCATTGAAAAAGAAATGGCATAAAATTCAATGCAGTGGCACATACAATATGTATGATATATGTGTAAATATATGTAATGTGTTATATCCGATCAAATCAGGCATGCTGATTCAAGCCACTGTTTTTACTTTGGAATACTCATGCAATATAATGCAAATATGAAGTACATAATAATTCATACTTAAAGTGAGATAAATATTCACTTCTTTCAACAGTTTTCTTATTTTTTGGACACCTGGTAACAATGTGTTAACTCTGTTTGGAGGTCTGCTGTGAGGATTTGGGTTTTCACTGTGTTTATTTTGGCTTCTGTTCCTTGTGAGCCTCTGTGTTGTCCTGTCAGCCCCTGATTGTTCCCAGGTGTGTCTCACTCCCTTGATTACCCCGTGTGTATTTAAAGTCCACCTGTTGTCTCTGTCTCTTGTCGGGTCCTCGTCTTTGTCAGCGTCAGTCTGTCAGTCGTCACAGTAGAACTGGTTAAGTCCTGTGTCGGTGTCAGCTCTCGTTTTTCAGTCCTCCATCAGTTGCTACCGGCAATTAGCTGTGAGCTATTCTGCCTGCATTGGACTGTTTGAGCTTCTCCTTATTAAATCATCATCTTCATCATCATCATCTGGGTCTCAGCATTCATTCTCACCACTACAAACTCACCACTTCATGACATCTGCAGACTTATATATTTGAGTCTGTTTTGTTTGAGTTCCTGGAATGATTATGGCTCAATCACAAGTTATGTAAATTATGTATTTGGTTAATGAAAAAAAAAAAATCTTGCTATTTCACACTCATCTAAGAAAACAACAAACGTCTGTCTGCTCTTCATGTTTTTTTAGAGAATAGACGTTTCTTTCTCACACACTTCCCTTTGAAGTTAAACTTGTGCAGTCATTCTCAGATTGTACAGCAAGAATTTTAATATAAATATATAAATATCAAGCAATAAACCTGTTTTACGCAACATGACATTTTGAGTTTTTGGAGACATTTTATAACCTGAAAACACCAGATGTGGGCTTGTCATTAACTTTGAATTTCGTCCTCTCATCAATATCAAATTTATTTTTATACCACATTTAAAAATTACTGTAACAAATCAATGATTAATCAAGTTACAACAAACGACAATGTAATTGAATGGCTGATTTTAGCTGCTTTAAATCATTTGACACTCATCAGCTGCAACTATCTTCATTTTGAAGGCTGAAGTGTCGTAATTTGTTGGAGTTTGAATGTAGTTTGATAACAGGTTTTGCTTACTGGTGCTATTGTTTCATCTAATCATCTTCATCAGCTGTTCCTCATCTGCGTAGCATTCAGTTATCATAGTCTCTAGTAGAAATACTGCGTGGTTCATTTAGTCTGTCATCTGTTGTTCCCACAGTGCTTATTTCTGATCTGTTCCCGGCTAATATGTTCTGTAATTAAAACCATCTTCTCTATTCACAATGCTCCTTATGTCTTCATCTCATTTTGGTCCCTAGCAACACCAAAACATGGCACTAGATAGCCTTGTGTATGTCACCATGGTGTTCCCTCTCATTTCAACATTACAAACTGAATGTCTGAGGGTTAGGAAGGGCACATCAAGTTTAAAATGCTAAGTAACGATGTTCCCAGCATGTGATGTGTTATGGTAATGTGTAATTTTGCATATTTTACCTGAGGATATTGCTTTTTTATTACATTTTTTAGGCATTTCTACAATCAATTTTTCACTTGAATTTTGAATTTTTCAGTTTGGGTTAATCTGCTATGAATTATCCATGTGTCCAAATATGTTAAACTATTTTAGCTTACTGAAAACTATGTGTACAACTATACAAATAAGTGGAATAGTTTAAGGATAAATTAAGATTGACTAAGAAACATAAAGCTTGGCGACCTTGCAGGTCGTAACTCAAACTGTACAAACTGAGAACTGAAAAAGAAAGTTAAAGTTAGACCAGATTTAACACATTTATTGCAAAGGTAGCTTTAGCTTTAGAGATACAGGGAGATGTTCACACCTCAGTTCAATCATATTTTCAAAATGCCACTTTTTTACTATCACTGTTTGCTTTAAATGATTGTTTTAAATATTTGAAAGCTATTCCATTGATTTTATGCAAGCATCAGACGTTTGAAGTTTACCTCAAGAACACACATTACGGTTGATTTATTTGTTTTAGTTTTTGCACCTTCATGTGTGAACATCGTTTGCGATGCAGAAAGAGGTTTGACTGATGCCAATGTGTTACTTGTGGGTACATGTCCTCGTGCATCAGGCCTAAGTCGTCAGAGCCCTCCTCTTTTTTTTTTTTTGACAGGAAATGCACGTAGGTGGTGAACCAACGGCCCACTGCACTTTAAAACGCACACATGGGCTTTCCTTCTGAGTTTTTCCACCACTTGCGTTGTGGTTTCATCACTTACCTTTATCATTTATTCAAGATTGCACAAAGTTACGGCCTTCAAATATGAATGATTCAGGCAGAAAACCGCCTGTGTGTTGTGCGCTGGAATAAATTAATTAGATCCCACACGTCATAGATATGTACATTAGTGCACCACATGATTCACACTATAAGGTCATGGCAGCACAAGATTTACTGGCAAAAAAGGATGTGCCTTATCAGTAAGACTGACTGAGGGTTTCACTTCCTCTCAAGATATTGTTTTATCAAGACAACAAAACAACTTTTTCTAATAAGATTCAATCAAGCCTTCTTGTTGTGGAAACTCAGATATGAAACGGTAAACATTTAAAGACAGAACATTCAAATAAATGTGCTTTGACATTCTTACAGTCGGTTTGCTTCCCAGTAATTTGTCGTTCAGCTACTTAATAATAAACAACTGTATCTTTTAACAGTAAAGATGTTGCAGAAAATGCGGTTTGAAAACACGCCACACCCTAACATGTTGTGTAGTTTTTCAACTCAACATATTCCTCTTTGGAGGAAGTGTGCCACAGTTCATCTCTTTTCAAGGTTCAACTTTACCCGGCATTTCGTTTTTATCCTCAAAACTACTTTGTAGCTTTTTGCAGCTATGAGATACCTTTTTCTGTTTTCTTTTTTTTTTTACTGTATGGATTTCTAATTATTTTCAACATGTTTTGAATAGTTTTGGGTTGTCTTGTAATATTCTTTCTCATCAAATTTTATCAGCTGCCGTTGTTCTAGCACTCAAATTCACACCAGTTCATTACTAGAGCTTCTGTTTCTTCTGCTCTTGTTCCAGATTTTACTATTTTAGAAAATGTTTCAGCTCTTGTCTGCTTGTTGAAGTTTTGATCTTTGTGGTGCACTAAGTTGACTATTTATTTCAACTTAGCTGTCCCGATGCTAAACGTTGGTCAAAACTTTTTGCTGTTGTGATTTTAGTGCTGGCTGTGGAAGAACAGGAGCTCTGTGTGTCATTGATTATACATGGAACCTCCTCAGGAGTCAGGTGAGACTGAGCCGTGTAAAGATGTTGTTTTCATTGGTTGGACAGCAACATATTTTACATATATTGTATGTTTAATGTGTGCCTGCTTACAGATGATCACGTCAGACTTCAGCATCTATAACTTAGTTCAAGAAATGAGAACCCAGAGGCCATCTGTAGTTCAAACCAAGGTATTTACTCAACCCTCCAGATAGCAGAACTTCTCTTCAGGCTAATAGCGTCAGCTTCATTTCTATTTCTCTACAGCAGAAAAGGTTGATTTGTGTTTTGTTACACATGTTGTAACTCGGTATGCTTTTGTTGTTTACCCTCAGGAACAGTATCTGCTCGTCTACAGAACTATCAGGGAACTGTTTTGGAGGTATTTGCAAACTATGGAGACACAAAGCTGCAACACAGAGGTGAGCAACTACAACAAGAAATCGATCTAAAGGTGCAGGTTGAGAGGGAAAATATGTGCAGTGGCATGCAAAAACCACTGACCATGAATGTTCCAATGTTTAATGTTTTGCTAAGGTAAACTAAAAAACAAACTATCTGGAGAGGGCCTATTTATTTCTGTTATTTAGTACTTGTGGGTTCTCAGATAATTGGAATATTGCATGAAACCAATAAAACTATTACTTTTTAATACAGACATGTTGTGACCTACACAATCAGGTGGCAGACCAATGTTTTGACAGTTGACATTGAAACTCTCCACAAAGAGAGTAAACCACAAAAGTTCATTTCTAAAGAAGCTGGCTGCACATGGTGTTAATACTAAGCATATTGAACGAAAGTTAAGTGGAAGTAAAAAGTGTGAACAGGAAGTAACTGCAGCCAAGAAT